>NW_005842794.1:162660-170307 GCF_000455745.1 Alligator sinensis
CTTAAAGAGGTGGAAAGTGAAATCTGGAATCTGGCAGTAGTCTCAGGACATAGGCTGCTGGACTGAGTGATTCAAATTCTGAAAAAGATGTGCGCCTCGGCTGTATACCAAAAGACAAATACAGCACTTGAATTCTGCCAAGCTCCAGGAAACCTTAAAAGCAAGATCCAAATACAGCAGCCTTAGGGATGTCCACAGAGAAGCTTGATCAAGGTTGCCATGGACACTTCTAAGTAAAACTGGTTTTGATAGCTAATTTTATTAATCGCTATTATTATTTTTGCTACAAAGTCAGACTTTTCCGAAACTGAAACAGCTCTTTTTAACATCCAGTGTCTAAAACATTTTTTTTCAACTAATGCCATTCTATATTAAAATGGAGCCGGATCATTTTGTAGAACTGGCAAATGTTTTTATAGATCATTTTCACTATGCAGTAGGAGATATTGAAGATTCAGAGAGCAGTTATGTGCATAATTCAAGTTGAAAATTGTGGGCCTCAAGTATCTAACTTTCAATACCTTTGCAAATTTCCTAAACAGCAAACATAAAACCCACTATAAACACAACTTGATTTGGAACAATGAACAGGCCCCATACCTACCATAGTTCTAAGAGTACTCAGAAATACCACCCATCTTAAGTCTAAATAAATATTAAGGAATTAAGATCTGCTTTCTTCTCCCTTTCACTTGTATCTTAACTTTTCACTCCTCTAGAACTGCTAGCACATAACCAACTCCGGTACAATGATACAAATACGCAAATTTGAGTTGACTTATTCACATGTTTAAAGATACAGAGGGTGCTGGGAAGGGACTTTAATAAGCCATACATGACTATTTAGCTCAACTGGTTAGAGGATAATGAAAAGTTGCAGGTTTAAGCCCTGGCTGGATTAGATGATATCTTGATTTCTCTTTCAGCCTAACTTCTCTGTAAACTATGTAGTCCATTTTGCAGCTGCAAAAAAGTCGGCTATACCTAAACAATTCCTAGCAGTTGTCTATCTAACCTTATTTTTAAAAAACCTCCAGACAGATTAGATAGGAAGTTGGGGCAGTCTCTCTATCCCAGTGCTTAACTAACCTTGCCAGTAGAAAGCTCCGCCTCCCCCCCACCAACATTTAACCCAATTCTCCTTTGCTAGGCTTAAAGATCGTTACTTCTTGGAAACAGAAAACAATTACATTAATCTTTATAGCAAAATGTTATGTACCATATTTACTCAAATCTAAGACAAGGTACCCCCCCAATTGGCAGGGGGAGAAAGTCCCCCCCCCCCCAATCTTAGATGTGCATACAAAGCAGGGGTGGGGAAGGAAGGCAGGCAGCTGCTGCAGCTCTAACTCTGGCCCTGAGCCTAAGTTGGGGCCAGAAGCAGACCCACAGAAGCCTCCTGCCCCCTTTCCCCCTTGCTGTTAAGTGTATCTCAACTCCCACCCAGGCTGGATCCTTCCCAGCACGGAGCACAAGGAAACTCTGTCCCCTGCCAGCAATCAGCATCACTGCTGCATGCACAGCAGAGCAAGGGCTGCTCTTCCATGTGCTCTGCTCCACACCTCAACAGGGAACAAAGCCCAAGCAGCATCTGAAAGTAAGGTGGGAAGAGAGGCAGAGACTTTGGGGAGCGGGAGGTAAGGGGCAGAGATTGTGGGGGAAGATGGGCCAACACTGTGGGGAGCTAGGGGTGGTGGGTGCAGATGGCAGAGGGCAGGAAGGCTGTGGGGGGAAAAGAAGTAGGGGAGGCAGAGGGTAAGGGGCTGCCTGACTCCTTCCTAGGCACCAGGCTTCCCCCCAGCCACTGTTTTCCCTGCTGTAGCAGTGGTGGGGATGGGAGGGAATGAATTTAAGACACCCTCCAATAATTGGATTCCATACCTAGAAAATTATAACAAATTTATACATTTTCATATGTAGAATCTAATTGGGGAATCATATGAAATTCAGATTCTATACCTTGAAAATTATAGTAAACTTTTTCATTTTTCATATACAGAATCTAATTAGGGAGATGTCTGAAATTCACGGTCATCTTAGATTTGAGTAAATACCATATTTGAGACTTACGACATCTGTCCTCAGTGTCATCTACTCCATAAAAAAAAAAAAAAAAAGCCAGTTCTTTCCATCTTTGTTGACAGGTCATGTTTTCTAGACTACTTGTCAACATATTTCTTGAAATGCAGTGTGCAAAATTGGATGCATTACTCCAACTATGGCCCTACCATTTCTCAGTAGACAGGAAGGATTATTTACATGTCTTATATCTGTTGTTCTTGTTTATACATACTCATGTCAGTATTATTTTTTCACAGCCCTAGGACACTACTGCCTTACATTCAGCTTTTGATCCACTATAACTTTCAGACCCTTACCTGCAAAACTGAGCCGAGCCATTCAAGCCACTCTTTGCATTTGCAGAGGTCTTTGTACTTGTCCTCATCAAACTGCATCCTGTTTATTTCAGACCATTATTCAAATTTGTCAAAATTGTTTTGAATGCTAAACTTGTTCTTTTAAATGGTTGCAATTCTCCCAGCATGCAGATTGTATAGACCTATGTGTAAAAACAAAACCAGGATATCACAAAATGATCATAATGGGGAAGCGTGGTCATTCCAAAAGATAGGCTGCAGATACAGGCAGACCTGGACAGGCTGGAGAATTAGGCAGACCAGAACCAGACAAAGTTCAACACTCAGAAGTATAAGGTGCTCCATCTGGGGGCAAACAATCCCCAACATACCTACAGGCTCGGTGGTGACAATGTGACTTGCACGACAGCTGAAAGGGACCTAGGGATAGTGATCAACCATCTCATGAACATGAGCCAGCAGTGCAATGCTGTGGCCAGCAGGGCAAACAACATGCTGGCATGCATTAACCGTTGCATCTCATGCAAAACTAAGGAAGTGATACTCCGTACTGGTGAGACCGCAGCTGGAGTACTGCGTCCAGTTCTGGGCACTGCACTTCAACAAGGACGTGGAAAAACTTGAGAGGGTCCAGAGAAGAGCCATCCATATGTTCAGGGACTTGCAAGATAAGCTATACAAGAAAAGGCTGAGAGACTTGGGCCTCTTCAGCCTACCGAAAAGAAGGCTGAGCGGGGACTTGATAGTGGCTTACTGCTACATAAGGGGAGTACATCAAGAAGTCAGTGAACAGCTGTTCATCAGGGCACCCCTGGGGAAGACCAGGAGCAATAGATACAAACTCCTGGAAGGTCCTTCAGGCTCAATTCCAGGGAAAAACTCCTTCACAGTCAGGGTGCCCAGACTGTGGAATAAACTCCCTCCAGTGGTGGTGCAGTCACCTACCCCAGAAATCTTCAAAAGGAGACTGGACAGTCAACTCACTAGGGTCACTTGAACCCAGATGTCTTTTCCTGCCTAGTGCAGGAGGACTGAACCCAATGATGTACAAGGTCCCTTCCAGCCCCTAACAATCTATGATGACCAGACAACCATATGGACAGGGGCATATCCAGGGGGTATAGTGGTACTGATGCCCTTCCTTTTCAGTTGACCATGCCACAAGAAGAGCAGCCAAGGACATTTTCATTTAAATCCCCGAAGCAAAAATGAAGTCTCCCCCTCCTTTCTCCTCTATGCATAGCAGTGCTGCCTTCCCTGCCTCTCTCCACTACTGCCACTGTCTCCAGCTGCCCCAGGGATTGGGGAGGTAGCTCCAGAGCCACTCCTGCCTGCTCCAGCTCAGCTATGGACAGAGGCTGCAGCAGGAGGGTCCTTCCTCCTTGCCCAATACTCCCCATGTCTTCCTTGTCAGCCTAGGAGTAGGTATGGGGGAAGGGAACCCACTTGCTGCCACCACTGCAGCTGCTATCTCTAGCTGAACGTGGCACCAAATACAGCCTGGCCACAAAGGACCCTCTTCCTCTGACCCCCAGCTCAGCTGGGGACAGCCACAGTGGCAGTTGGGGGAAGGGCAGGAGGGAACATGCAACTGAGCACAGAGGGGAAGGGAGGGGGTAAGAAAGATTCTTACCTGCTTGAGGAACTTAAAAGTCTCTCTTGCAGTGCAGTCTGCCTGCCCTGGCATGGGGGGGGGCAGGGAGGCTGGAAGCTAGGGTGCAGCCACACCTGCAGCACAGTTCACTGTTCCCTCACACCCTTTCAAAATCCTGGATCTGCACATGCATACGGACATGCGCCTTTTTTCAAATCAACAAAAGATAAGAAGCTTTCTGAGGACTCTTCCTAGATAATTTCCTGGAAAAATGCAGCTTACATCTGAGATTACAGTACTAAAAAGGAAGAGTCAGGAGATTGGAGCAAAGTTTTCATCTGGTTCTGTCTTGCAGTTTGTTACTTAATGGCTGAAGCATTAGGAATGCAAAGTATTTCCAATGTGTATAAACAATTGTAAGGCATAGGAGGAACAAGCTGGATAAACTATAAAGAAAATGAAGACTTAACTGGTATTTCAGAAACTTGATTGGATAACTCCTGACTGACAAAATAATGATGTGTGGGGTTTTCTGGAAGATTAGGAATGAGGAAAAACAAAGAGACGTTGCACTTTACCCTGACAATGTATACAGCTGGTCTGCTGTTCAAGTAGAAAGGAATAGATCAATTAAGTGTATGCAAGTAAAAATAAAGAAACAAACAAACAAACAGGGTGATGTTACAATGGAGGTATAAAATTAAGAAGTAATGGTGGATGAGGTATACTTTAAGCAGGTCAAAAGAACATTTAAAATAGATGAGTTAATAGGGGGAAGAAAAATCTTTCAAAATTTAAATTTTCCAGAAAGTTCATGACATGTAAAGGACAATTTTTTGTCTCAGAATGTTGAAGGAAAAGCAGGAGACTAAATCTACATTGGATCTGGTTCTGACCAACAGGAGGAACTGGTTTGGAGCATGAAGATGGTCAGAAGTTTGAAACTGATCATGACATAGAAGGCAGGAGACTAACAAGGACAGTGGGTTTCAAAAGGGCAGATTTCAAACTACTTAAAGGCAAACAGTCGCAAGGTTCTAGTGTTCTAGGACTCACCAGAAAAGGGGCAATATTAATGGAAGATGAAGCCTACTTTGCATCAGTATTCCCACAAAAACACACACTTACAAACTGTGACCAGATAAGTAGAAAATTAATGTAAGCAAAGAAGGGAAAAGAATCTAGGTCATAATAAGAAAAGTACCCACTAGGGAACTCATGGAAAATTTGAATTAAGTCAGTGGGGCCTGATGGAAGTTGCCCCATAAAGGCAACTGAAAGAACTAGGTGAAGAAATTTTAGTGCTACAGGCAATATTTGCAAACTCTTGGGTGAAAGGTGAGCTCCAAAACGACTGGAGAAGAATATAATGCCCATCTTTAAAAAAAAAAAAAAAAGATGGCAAGGGAACCATAGACCAGCTAGGCTGGGAAATTACCAGAACACTCCCTAGCTTGCCTTGTTTGTAGTTTAATAATTCCACAAGTCTACTCTTTTCCAGGAGACCTAATAGAAATAAAACAAACAAAGTAAGAATCAAGGTATCTCCATCTCTCCCAAGACAGTTGCACTTAAATTCGGGTTAGTAAGGCCCACAATGCGTATATTCTTTCTGTCAAGCAGAAAAAGTTTATTTTGCAATTGCAAAAAACACAGGTAAAGCCATGAACTTGTTTTATTTTTGCTGGTTGCAACTACTGTGATGTCCCACTACCTTTCAACTCTGGTATAATAATAGTAGCTCTCTGGAGAAAAAAAAACTTTCCCAAGGAGGGGAATAAATTAAAATTCACAATAAGCAGCTAGCGGAGTTTAAGGCCATCTTTGAAAAGCTAACAAAGAATAAATAAAATAAAAATCTATAAACCTCAAAAATGAGAGTTGAATGGTATCAGTATTAATTAATAGTAACCTGTTAGTATTGTGAACTTTAAAGGTTTTTAAATGTTAAAACTCTCTGAAACAGTGTTGCATGATACAAAATGGAAAGAGTATGACAACTACCCACACAATCACTGACAGCAGGTCTGATTACTAAAAATTGCAAGGCTGTATAATATACCTTGTTATAAAATTCCATTAATGCTGTTAAAGTTGAGAGAGAAAAAATTAATGTAATGTGATTTATCTTTTTTGGCCGTTTCTGCATCTATTTGCGATCATCTGACTGTCAGTTTTCATAATATACTCATTGTATATATTGGTACAGTCAGCAGTTGCAGAACCTAGCTGACAAAGCATAGCTAAAAATCACAAGATTTATTTTAGTCCAATTAGAATTGCATATGCCTGCACAGATGTAATTTTCAATATTTTTTCAATATAAAGTCTTAAGACAGATGCACAGCAAGGTGCCCTTGATATTGCAGCTACTTTCCCAGGACAGACAGGATATTAACACATCTAGAATACAAATAAAAGGCCTTTGCAAAAATTATATTCAGATATGTAAACTACATTCTGTGCGACAGTCAGTGCATTTTGTATCTTTTAAGATTTGACTGTAGTGTGTTTGCAGCATTGTATGCTGTTATAGTTCATCATACTTTAACCAGCATTCTCTGTGGTAGCACCAACTTGTCATTTAATGCACATTCCAGTTCATTATCTCTTTGGGGTTTTCCGTTTGCTCTATATAAAGACAGCCAAGAGAACCTAGAGAGAGCTTTAACAATGACACAAAGGAAAGTCTTCAAGAAGGACTGTAAATGAGCTGCTGCCTCATCTGCAAAAGTTGCCTTCCAGCTGAGACCAGCTTAGTACATTCCTGTTAGACAAAGCTAATTTCTGGCTCACTTCTTAGAGCTGTTGCTTACTACTGTGAACAACCAGGCTAGGGACAGACATTCAAAAAGCTGGAGCCTGAATTATTCAATGTTTTTAGGTTAGTCTAACCTGCATAGATTGAACCAATTTGCAAGTGAATAGACATTCACTTTTGCCTCTGGAAATGCTGGCACATGCCTGCAGTGGCTCAGGCCAGAAGCCGGGGGGGGCCGCTAGAGCGAGCTGCAAGGCAACTGTGTTGTGGGGCAGGCACGGGGGGGTGGGGGGGGGGGGGGGGCAGCAGCCCCAGCAGTGGCCTCAAGTGAACTAGCCAAGGAAGGGATTTAATTCCCACCTCCCTGTCCCACCGGCACAGACCTGAGCCCCATTTGCCTGGCACTCCCCCCTCACTGCTGCAGTGGCAGAAGCAGAGGTGTGGCCAGATGTCGGCCAGCGCGGCCCCCTGAGGCAAAGGGAGCAGGGAGGAGGTTTATTCCCTCCTCTGCCCATGGAGGACCACAACCAGGATCTGCTAGCCCCAACCTCTGCTGATCGCACCCTGTGTGGGGCAAGAGGCAAAATAAGCCCTCTCTCTGCCCCCTTTGCCAGAGGGAGGGGGGAAATAAGCCTCCTCCTTGCCCCCTTCACCTAAAGGAGCCATACCGGCTGGCCTCTGGCCATGTCTGCACCCCTGTCACTGCAGCAAGAGGGGAGGGACCCTGACAGGACAGCAGCCCCTGTGATGGTGTCCCAGGAGCGCAAGCCTCTTCCCAGCGGATGGGTGGGGCAGGGAAGGGAATAAAGACATGTTTTTCCCAGCAGGATTCATAGATATCATCCACTGTATACCTTAGGTCTTGTTCATCTTCCCACTTCATTTCCTCCTTCCCACGTACTTCATTCCTGTTT
>NW_005842794.1:170317-175048 GCF_000455745.1 Alligator sinensis
ACTACCACATCCAGCTCCCATCCTCACCTCCCCTTCTGCACAATTGTGTGTTCCAATCTGGTAACTTCTTTGCTCCCATAACATCTGCACAAGGCAGACTCAAAGCACTGGGAGAGTCGATGTCCCTGCTTTCAACTCCAACCTCGATGCAAAAGCAGCTGCCATAGCAGCTGGGAAAGCAAATGCAGGGAATGTCCTGCTGAGACCCTGAGATATAGCTGACTCAGTTGCTCTGTGGTGATGGATGGCAATGTACAGGACAGTCAGAGGTGCAGGGCTAGATCAACCTCAACGCAGACAAAACATGTGGCTTGTAACTTGGCCAAAGCTGGGCAAATTTTCACAGGTTCCTTCCTAACAAGGCATCTCTTTGGCCGCCTTGGAAGTCAGTGTCCAAAGCATGAAAAGGATAGGCAACTTCTCTATATAATACTGTATGAGCTTTTTTTTTTTAAGAAAAAAAAACAGCACACACATCCATTGCCTCATTCTTGGAGACAAGTGAACCACTTAAATTGAAACCTTTGCAAAACCTTCAGGCTATGGCTGACAGCCAGCATGAAAAATTTCAGGCTGAATGGCTTATATTTGGAAAAGTCATATGCAACTGAAAACATAGTTTTGTAATGGAAAGTGTCAGTCAACTTAAAATAGAAGTGTAACTACTTACATTCCCTATAATATTATCATTGATCTGATAGATTTTATGCAGCCATTCTAAACCCATATTGAGAAAAGCTTTCTACCACCATTCTCCCAAGATACAGATTTGAGATCAGATTCTTTGTCCAATTCCACTCCACATCTCCAGTGTCACAAAAGCAAGGGAAAGCCATCTGATCATGCCCACAGCATGGCAGAAATATGCAGAAGGTACAGAGATGTCACTGACAGCCTTTATACCTCTCTCTCTGCATTCCTTGATGATAGTCCCATGTCTAAGACAGAAAAATGAGCAGAGGAATTACTAAATCACAAAGAAAGGTATCATAGGTAGCAGGTACAGGTTACAGCAGGCCTCAGGAACCAGGGAAACAAAGCAAGCTGACAGCATCCCAACATCCAACATAACCATAGAATTTATTTAATATATAAAGGTGACCACTTCAGAATTATGGACAGGGATCCAGATTTTCCATTTCCCATGGAAAACTGGAGAAAAACATGGATTTTCCCCTTTACCCAAGGAAACCATGGATTTCTCATTTTAACGGAGAAACCTGTGGATTTTGCAGTTTTGCAAAGAGCTCTCTGCAGGCTGGCAGAATTCCAGCCTGCAAGGGGTTGGGGACAGCGGAAGGAGGGCAGTCGGGAAAGGGGAGAACAGCTCCTGCAGGTAAGTTGGGGTGGGGATTCAGGCCCCCATAGAGAGGGAAGGAGGGAGGAAGTTGGGCAGGACTGGGGATGCTGCCCAGGTGGGCAGTGCATTAAGCTTGGGAGCCAGGACCAGGTCCCCAGCAGGGAGCTCGTCCAAGGGGCTGGGGGTAGGGCTGGCTCCCCACCACTGCGTGCACTTCTTGGGGACACAGGGGACCCATACCCCCCAGATCTATGCGTGGGCCAGGGGCAGGGCAGGCTGCCCACTGCAGACTTGGACACCCACCTTGCTGCCCTCCCCCAGGGCCTCTGCAGCCCAGCAGGTACAACCCAGCGCTGCACAGCAGAGGCATCCCCTGGCTGTGTGGCAGCAGTGGCACAGGGTTGTGACCCTAACTGCTATCACGTGGGCAGGGGACAGACTGCCAGAGCAGCAAGGAGCTAGCAGCGGCAAGCAGCTTCCCTGCACGGCCCTGTTATACCCCACAGCACTGGGTCTGACCTTCTGGGCTGCAGAGGCTCCAAGGGAGGGCAGCAGGCCAGGAGCCTAAGTCCTCATCAAGCAGCCCATCCCACCCATCCCCATACACAGACTTGGGGGGCATAGGTCCCCCCTTCCCCCAGAGGAGTGTGCACAGCAGCAGGGAGCCAGCCCCCTCCCCACCTGAGTCTGCAGCAGGCAGGCAGCAGGACAGGGGTGGGCAAAATGTGGCCTGTGGGCTGGATGCAGCCCATCAGGCTATTCTATCCAGCCCATGGGACCCCTAAAAATTTAGAAAATTAATATTTATCTACCTCTGGCTGCCTGTCATGCGGCCCTCGATGGCTTGCCAAAACTCAGTAAGCAGCCCTCCGCCCAAAATAATTGTCCACCCCTGCAGTAGGGAGGGAGCCTGGCTCTGTGCTCTGCTGCAGCAGCTGCCACCTCCTGCAAGGGGCAGGGGGCTGCAGCCTCAGGTCCCTGGCCCTGTAGCCCTAGCAGCTGGGGGGCCCCCCTCCTACAGGGCTTTGTGGGAAGGGGGGGGGGAAGTCAGGGGCAACCAGCAGAGCTGAGGTGCTGTAACTTCGGAGTGAGGAGCTTGGACCTGTGTTCTATGAGCTAGAGGGGCAGGGGAAGAGCTCTTATTTTCCATGATAAAAAACCCAAAATCAAATGCCACCATTTTTAGTTATTTAGAATTTATTTTATTATAGTGACTGAGGCACTGGTAGGTTTCCAAACTGCTTTAAAATTGTAAATATATTAAGAAACATTATGCTTAACTGCTACCTGCATATTTTTTTTATATATATAGAGTGGCCTTTCATTTTAATCACAGGGTTTGGGGGGTTTTAATCAGAGAATTTGCATTTTTTTTTTTAAATCAGGGAAAACCAGGATCCCTGGTTATGAAGTATTCAGCAAAAACTGCATAAGCAGTTAAATAGTGATTTTTATTTTTTTTTTACAAGACTAATGACAGAACTGCATCATACTAAAACTACAAAATAAGCTACATCTTTCTAGAAGCAAATGCTTATCCTTTTCTTTTATTTATCCCCCTCCACCACCAATAAAGATAAATCAATAAATCTAGTAGGGAACAGCAATCTCTGTCTGATAATGCAGGACATCAATCTTAACTTTAAAATACTGCTAACCAAGAGCATACTGGATTGTTTCCAACTTGCCATTCCACTTCTGAGTTTTGAATATTCAGAGTAATGAAACTTCCCATGAATGTAATAAATGGGCATAGAACATTTCGTTTACTTCAGTGAAGCAGCAAAAAAATGTCAATTAAACAGAAAATTTCTTTGGGGAATCAAAGCATGGCTGCATAAATCTATTTGGGAAACCAGCAAACATAAAACCACTTATTTTTTAAAGTTTTTTTTTTGGGGGGGGTTGTTTTTTTTTTTAATATCATAGATGATAGAATTTGGTTTTAATATTTTTGTTCACGTTTTTTTCCTTTATACTGGAAGAATAAGCTAACAAGTATCCCACATTTTGAGAACATTCTCTGGACAAATCCAAATCAAGTCTTTATTATCAGGTATTCCAAAATCCAGTTAACTGTATTTTTTTCAAATTTACTAACATTACATTTACTTTACACAATTACATGTATTGTGTTTTAAACAGTATCAGAGGAACACTTCCATTTTTGACATGTGAGAAAAGTTCTGCTATACAGCAAAGCCTTTTTTCTAAAACCACAGCAGGTCAAAGAGTCTCAAAGAATTCAGCTGAACATCTAACCTACAATGGCAATGCAAGAAAAAAAGATATGCGTGTGTGTGTAAATTAGCATCCCCTCTCAGAAGGCCACAATGTAGGTTTCAAGTTCCCTTTCAAACCATCCTACTGTGCAAGACTAGAAATCAGCAGATGCATGAGATAGCCAGATTTTTTGGTTTGTTTTATTTAATTACTTTGGAAATCTTGAGTGTGATGCCAGGAGGCAAGCCCAGAGCACCCTCTGCACCAAAAACTTTCAGGCTTAGAGTGTGCAAGTAGGAGCGGGTGAACAAAGCGTGCTTAGAGGCATCCCAGGACATAATGCCGCTGCAGCATAGACATACCCTGTCACGGCATGGGGTCCTGCCGGATGGCTGTGATCTCCCCAAGGCCCCCTTACCATGCCAAGTTGGCCCAAAGGGCACCCTCGATTCTTACCCGCCACATCTTTGATGTTAAATATATACTAGGGAGGCTGTCTTTACATCTTCTTGGACACGATTCTGCTGTACTCTGGCCCCGTGGGCTCCTGGACCCCTTGTGGGTCCTGTTCTGCAATGGGTGTTTCGGGGCACCCTAGCCTTATGGGTTATGCGTGGCTCCAACTGCCCCTTTACCACACCCCAAGCCTCGCAGATGGAACAGACGTTCAGTCTGAGCCTTGTTATAATTTAGCCCTCTTGTCCTCCCTGGGCTCACCGCGGCCCTGTCTCGCTCTGCGCCCTCACTGGTGCCGAGGTCGGCGCACCCCCAAAAGCTGCACCCTCACTGGCGCTCGGGATCGGCACACCCCCAATGCTGTGCCCTCTCCGAAGATGGGGTCCCCCCCCGCCATAGGTCCCCTATGAGGCCTCCTCCTTCCCCTAATAGCCTCACCCAAGCCACCGGTCTTACACAGTAAACAAAGCACAAGCCCCTCGGCTATAACAACATCATTCATGTCACCCCAGGGGTGCTCCATGCCTCACCAGTCAGAGGCTGTACCTGCAGCAGGCCTCTCCCCTTTGCTTGCTCTAGGAGAGCTCCTTCCCCCTTGGCTGCTGGCAGGGAACTGCTATCCTGGCCTCAGCCCTGGGGTTTATATGTGCCAGGACCTGCCCTTTCCAGTCAGCTGACCCCTGGCAGGTGTGGGCCACTAGCTCCCTCTGGTTGCCCTGGTACCCAGCAGCTGGGGCTCACTCACTGCTAGG
>NW_005842794.1:175058-175840 GCF_000455745.1 Alligator sinensis
CCACTCTAAGGAGCAAGGCACCTAAGTGCTCTGCGACAGGCTCTTTGCCCAGCAGTTTCCACTCTAAGAAGCAGGGCACCTAAGTGCTCTGTGACACCCATAGGGCCAACCCCACTGTCTAGATACTCCAGACTTCTCTGGAGCACCTAGAAATGTTTGAAGGGATTCCCCCACATCCTCACAGAAGAATTCCATGGAAATCATTTGAAATAGGTGACAAAATCTAGGACTCACGCAAATCTACTGCCTCAGTTTTATGTATGGATTTCTCTATGCTTGGCTTTTGTGTGCTGCCACACAGACATACCAATAATTTATTTTCTTAGCTAAAAATCACTGATTTCTTGCCTGCTACAAAATTTTAAAAAATGCAATGTTTCCTATTATAGCTTCAATGAAATAAAACAGTGACAAACTATTTGTTTAAACAGAAAAGCACTGCAACCACAAATAGCAAAGAGGTACAATGTATCCTGTACTACCAAGTCCTTTGGACCCAATGCAACTTCAGGGATAAATTCAAACTGCACACCCTATATGTGTCACCTGATGAAGCAGCACCTTCTGACAAACATTTACAGAAATAACAAAAAATTGCACTCACATATCCTGCGTATTTTATCTTGTCTAGCAAAGCATTAGGGTTTGGAAGAGTATATGAAATATAAACTCTGAAAAAAGCAGAAAAGAGTGCTAGTAAACAACTATAGCAATTTAAGAGCATTTGAGTTTTATGTCCACTTTGTGGGGAGCTTCTTGTAGAGGAAGGCTTTATTAAATTC
>NW_005842794.1:175850-199958 GCF_000455745.1 Alligator sinensis
GCATCTTACTAGGTCAGGTTACACAATATGTGAAGACAATGCACATAACAGTCCTTCCCCACTGTGGCTAGAAATTGCCAAAGGCAGGAAAAACCTTCAGTGCTCTACTCACAGAATAGCAGATGGCAATGCAAACCTGTTTGCCAAATCATGTTAAACTGCTGACATTTTCTGATCTGTCCCTATTTCCCTCCTCTGCCTTAAGCATTTACTCCCTATTAATTAGTTCAACTTAAAAAAAAATTGATATAAGATAATGAATAATGAAAAGGATGAAAATGGCCATGGCTAAAAAGAAGGAAAAAAGCCCAGCAAAATCCCCACTAATGCATAGCTTGTTTCCTTTCTGTGTTCTTACGTACTCTGCTTCCTATGGCTAGGCAACCTTCAAGTTTAATGTTCCCTTTATGTAAAGATATTGAGAGTCAGAAAACTCTGAAAGTTCTAAAAAAGCCAGAGCACAAGTAACAACTGATACCCCCAGGAAACCTTTTCCCATGAGTATCATGTTTGCCTTCTGGCATGTGGGAAGTCTTCTGAAGTTAAAATCAGAATTAACTTAAGCCTTCTATTCTGATTCTGAGGCTGAGGTACTAGATCAAAATAAAGGCTATAAATAGAAACCCCCAAATGAAGTAGATCAGCTTTGCCAGAATGCTCCAGCAAAACTGAACAGCTTCACTGGCAAAAACAGACATCCTCTGTTGTCCCACATGGTCTGACCCTTGCCACCCCTGGGACAGCACTCGGGGCATATCAGGTTCTCCAGTACAACACTCAGGGTGCATCTCTGAAAACAGGAGTTTCTCCACTTTCAGAGGCATGCCCACAGGATCCCTGGCCCTAGGTGTGAAAGCAGGGAACCCGAGGTTCCCCCATTTGCAGAGGCATGCCCCAAGTTGGGGCACAGCAGCACAATGTGTGCCCAGGGAGATTCTAGGGGCATGTCCCTGCAAACAAGAAATGCAGGTGGCACTCCCATGGCTCTTAGGGCACACAGGATCAGGCCCCTGAAGCCCCGTGAGCACCTGCCCAGGGCTGCTGGAGAGTGCAGGCTGCTCCAGGCTGCCTGCACACTCCTGCCACAAAGCAAACATCTGCTGCAAAAAAGCAGCACAAAATGATATTACCCATTCTCACTGCCACCATTTTTGGTATATTTGGCACAGCAAGGGGAATGCACATCTGTTTGTTTGTCAGTTTCATAGTTTGTAGGGTCAGAAGGGACCTGAGCAGATCATCAAGTCCAACCCCATGCCATGGCAGGAAAGAGTACTGGGGTCAAACGACCCCGGCAAGGTGTTCATCCAGCCTCCTTTTAAAAGACCCCCCAGGGTAGGAGCCAGCACCACTTCTCTTAGAAGTCGGTTCCAGATCCTAGCCGCCCTGACAGTGAAGTAGCGCCTCCTGATATCTAGCCTGAATCTACCTTCTGCCAGCTTGTGACTGTTATTTCTTGTCACTCCTGGTAGTGCTCGGGGGAACAGAAACTCTCCCAGTGTCTGCTGGTCCCCTCTGACTAGTTTGTAACAGGCCACTAGATCCCATCTCAGCCTTCTCTTGTGGAGGCGGAACAGGTTCAGGTCCCGTAGCCTCTCCTCGTAGGGCCTGCCCTGCTGCCCCCTGATCATGTGAGTGGCCCTCCTCTGGACCCTTTCAATGCTGTCCACATCCCTCCTGAAGTGCGGCGCCCAGAACTGGATGCAGTACTCCAACTGCAGCCTGACCAGTGTCACATAGAGGGGGAGGATCAGCTCCTTGGACCTGCATCTGTGGATGCACGACAAGGTATGGTTGGCCTTCCTGACCGCGTCCCCACACCATCAGCCCATGTTCATTTTGGCATCAATAATGATTCCAAGATCCTTTTCTTCCTCTGCACTGATGACAAAGGAGTTCCCCAGCCTGTAGGTATGCTCCTGGTTCTTCCCCCCCAGGTGCAGTACCTTGCACTTGTCAGTGTTGAAAACCATCCTGTTCTCATCTGCCCACCCCTTAACCTGTCCAGGTCTGATTGCAGCCTATTCCTCCCTTCTAGCGTGCCCACTTCTCCCCACATCTAAGTGTCATCTGCGAATTTGAACAGGGTGCTTTTTACCCCCTTGTCCAAGTCGCTGATGAAGATGTTGAACAGTGCAGGCCCAAGGACCGAGGTCTGGGGAACCCCACTGCCCACATCCCTCCAGGTCAAAAATGACCCGTCCACCACCACTCTCTGGGTGCAGCCCACAGCTAATTAGTGACCCATCTGACTGTGTAGATCTTGACACCACAGTCTCTTAGTTTTTTAATGAGAATGGGGTGAGAGACAGTGTCAAAGGCCTTCCTAAAGTCCAGAAAGACTATGTCCACTGCAACACCTGTGTCCAAGGATTTTGTGACCTGGTCATAGAAGGCCACCAGGTTGGTCTGACAGGACCTGCCTCTAATGAACCCATGTTGGTTACCCCTAAGCATAATCTCCCCTGCTGGCCCCTCACGGACATGCACCAGGATAATTCTCTCAAAAAGCTTACCCAGGACTGAGGTAAGACTAACAGGCTTATAGTTTCCTGGGTCCTCCTTCCTCCCTTGTTTGAAAATGGGAACTACACATTGACCCTTTTCCAGTCCTCTGGCACAATGCCAGAGCACCACGAGTGCTCGTAAAGCCATGCCAGGGGTCCCGCAATGACCTCTGCTAATTCCCTCAGCGCTCTGGGGTGGAGATCATCAGGACCTACTGATTTAACTACATCCAGTCCCTTCAGAAGTTCCCTGACCAGGTCCTCTCTGATCCTAGACCTGGGTGCGCCTCGCCTGAGGCCTACGGGGGCCCCAGTGTGGGGGATGACCCAGTCCCTGCTCAGAAAAATTTGGGGTTAAGAAATTGTTAAATAGGTTAGCTTTGCTGTCTGGTGCGATGCCCAGATTTCCTAGCATGTCTTGCAGAGGCCCCACGTTACCCAGTACCTTCTTTTTACCCTCTATGTATTTAAAAAAGTACTTCCTGTTGTCCTTGATCCAGGTAGCTAGTCCCAGTTCCATCTCCACCTTGGCCTTCCTGACTGCCCCCCTACAGCCCCAAGCAACAGAGGTATAGTCCTCCCTGGTGATGGCCCCTCCCTTCCATTGGGTGTACGCCTCCTTTTTAACTAGACATTCCTGGATGCTTTTGGTGAGCCATGGGGACTTTTGTGCCCTCTTGCCCACTTTGATCCATGTTGGGATTACCTCCCTTTGGGCTTGGAGCATAGTCTCCTTAAGGAACGACCACTCTTCTTGGACACCCAACTCCCCTCCCCTCCGGGACCTCAGTGTCTCCCCAACTATTCTCCTTACCTCATTGAAATCTGCCCTCCTGAAGTCCAGGGCTGCTGCCTTGCTGCAGGCCTTTGACACCCTGCGCTGGATGGTGAATTCCAGCAGGCAATGATCACTGTCACCCAGGTGGTCAAGTACCCACAGACCCCTCACCAGGTCATTGCCCGTGGCCAGGACCAGATCCAACAAGGTGTCTCCTCTGGTGGGGCTGTGCACCTCCTGGGTTAGACGGAGGTCCTGTATCTCGGCTAAGAACCTATGTGAGCAGTCTGACCTGGCTTACTGCTCTTCCCAGCAGATGTCTGGAAAGTTTAGGTCACCCATGATGACCACGTCCTTCAACCTAACTGCCTCCATGAGCTGACTTAAGAATTCCCGGTCTAGGTCTTCCCCTTGGTTGGGTGGTCTGTTGTAGACCCCCACCCATTAAGTCCCTTTCCCCTTGACCTCCTAGTATTCTAACCCAGAGCACTTTAGTGTGCCCCTCCTCTGACCCAGTGCTACTCATTGAGGATGTGTATTTCTCCTTGACACAGAGCGCACACCCTGACCTTTCCTCCCTGTCCTTTGTGCTGCCATACATTTTTTTATTGTGGCACATGGGCAACATCTGTTTCTAGCCATGAATTTTCAATTAAAACAAAGTTTTTTCCAAGCTAAAATTTCAGACATTTTCAAAAGGCTTTGCATAAAGTGACAGTGGGATGATTTCTTAACACAGGGTGTGTCTACATATGCAGTAGATCCAGGAGCAGTTTACTCATCATGACTAAAGTACTTGTGAGTAAACGCTCCTAGGCAGACATCTACCTGAAACAGAAACAAAAGCTGAGATATTCATTGAAAAAAATAAAAATAAGTTATGGCAGCATAAGGAAGAAAGAAAACATTAAATTAGTCAGGTTATCAACCTGTTTTCTAAAATAAAAAACTGTCACAAGATTAAGAAACTGTTTTTAATCATGTCTTTCAGCAACAAGAGATGCAATACAGAGATAAAGAGCAGAAAGAAATGGAAGGAGGAAGTCTATGGCTGAACTATTATGTACAAGGAACTAGCTTTGTATTGCAAGGATAGAAAAGTGTATCAAGCAACTGTACCTGCAAGTACTTTATATAAGAGTACTCTAACATATTAAAAAGTGAGTCAGCATGAAACATTTGCTAGAATTAGTAACATCTCCCTAACATCCACCTGAAGACATATGTTCTTGAAGCATGTGCACTGCAAGATTAATGGCATCTAAAACAAAAAAAAAAAATCTAAAAACATTAATATAAATGCAGAATACAACATAACTCATGCCATGCATAATATAACATTAATATTTTGAAGTATTTACCCAGAGAAAAAATTATCCAAGAACACCAATACCCCAACCCAGAAGATAAACGTTAAAGAACTCTAAGACTGTTCATGTTAGAAAAAAATACCTTTTCAACTCTCTCCTACTTAACTTTATATTTACATGTATTTCAGCCTAAATATTAACTAACCTACATATGAAATACTCTATCAATTGTTTATTTGTTTTTTACAAAGCATGTACTATTTTATTTTCCTTTTAAGAAACAAGTCAATATTAAATTGCATTTTTCAACAAAACCATTTTATTCTATTTACTCAACACACTTCACAAATCAGTGTGTGTTTTCTTTGATCCCATATTACCCAAATGTTCCAGTGTTGGTGACACGAATTTTTGGCACCAGGCTTGATCTCAAATACTCTCTGTTTTGAGTAAGAAATTACATAGCTATCTAGAAGATCCTAATTTTCTTGACCCTTACTGTTCTTGGTTTAGGCCTGATCTCATGAAGAGACATTATTGGTTTCCTCAGTATAGCTCTGGGGATGGATAGTCAGTTATCTATTAGGGGTGTGCAAAGCTTCGGTCCCCAATTCGATTCAGCAGCCAAATCTGAATCGAATCAGAAGACCCTTTAATCTCTCTGAATCGAATCAGAACCCTCCAAATCAATTCCAAGAGATTTGGAAAGAATCAGAAATTTGGACATAGTCACAGCTTTAAATGTTTTTTCTACATACCTCTAGGTAGCAGGTAGCTCGTGAATGCTGTGATGCTGGGGACCATGGAGTGTCCCACAGAAGCGTGGGGGCTCCCCAGCACGCTTGGCAGCAGACCCAGAAGTGGACCAGAAGCACTTCCAGTCCACTTCCTGGTCTTCCAGGGAGCGCATGGGGGAGCCCACACCTCTTCAGCTAGGTGACTGGTGCCTCCTGGGTTGGGGTGGGGCACCCAGGCTCCCCTTGCAGCTGATTGCCCAGCCTGGGAGGTGTAGGGGGGACCCAGCACGCTCCCCAGCAGACCCAGAAGTGGATCAAAGTACTTCGGGTCCACTTCCAGGTTCTCTGTCAAGCACAAGGAGGGCTCCCCCTGCACTCCTGTGGGACACTCCATCTGCCCCAGCATCACAGCAATCACAAGCTGCACCTGCTACCTCAAGGTATGTAGAAAAAACATTTAAAGCTGTGTCTATGTCCAAATTGCTGATTCCCCAAATCGGAATCAAATCTTCCGATTTGGCTGAATCCAAATCGAATCAGGGACGGTGATCCGAATCAATGAATCGAATCACTGTCCCCGATTCAGGCCAAATCCAAATCAAATAGGGCCCACTTCATACACCCCTATTATCTATCCATACAGATTACTTTAGCCGTTTTTAATATCAGTAATTATCAGATGCTGTTGCCCAGTTTGTGGTGGGTCAGCCAAGACTGCTCACTGGTGGTTCTGGTTCTTCCTTGTCCAAGAGTTGAGATTGGATCTGCTAAATGGGCAACTGCTCACTCTCCAGCTGTCTTAAGTGGAGCTCTTCAGCATTCCCTTATGTCACCCTTCTTGTTCATTTTGTATACAAGGTCACATTGGAAATTGTAAGAGGCTTGGACTGCAGCATCTTCCATTAACTCTAGTGACTGCCCTATGGACTGCAGGTACTATGGTTATAGTACGTAGTACATGAGCTGTGATGTATTATAATAGCATACCTCTAAGTGAAGGAAAAGAGAGAGCATATATGCTGTTAGGTGACTAAAGTCTTCAATTTCTTGCTTTTGAAGGTGGGAAGTATGTATATTATGTCTCAATCCCTCCCTACAAACTTTTCCTACAGTATTTTCTACTGCTATGTTTGGTATGAGGTAGGTGTAGGGACCCAAAGTTTGGGTAAAGGGAACACAGGACTTGTAAGATGCATGCTTCTGAGGGGCAGATGGAGGGAAACAGCACACAACTCTTCTGACTACAGCTCCTCCTTGTTCAAATGTAAAACAGTTTCAAATTAAAGTATCAACACTTGCTTAAAGAATCAAACAAAATAAATGCATTAAAAAGCAAGTCAGTTAAGTTAGCATAGAATTTAAAGCTAAAGCTGTTTTCAACCAGCTAACCTAAAAAACGGTGGGAGAAGATCAAATAAAATAGGGATAGTTTTTAAGCAATTTAGTGACCATCTAAGCTCAGCGAGTCTCTACCAAGGTATCATACCACCTGGTGCCACACAACATTAATACTGTTAGGGGTGCAAATAAGATTCAGAAGATAAATCCAGAAATTTCAAAATAAAAACAATCCATGGTGTTAAAAACATTCAGCCTTGCTGTGGTCCTTCTGAGCTCTTCGCAACAGAAAAATTACTCTATTATTTTTTGCAGTCAAAAAACAAGTGAAAACTAAGACCTAGCATTTTCTGAGAGGTACCTGAGATTTATTCAGGGATGCCTTGAGTCTAAAACGGTTGAGAACCACTGATCCAGCTAATCAAGCTATATCTGAACCCAGATCTGGCCAGCGCTACTGACCCAACTTATGCAACAGTAAAGTAAAGAACCTGAAAAGTGTCATGGCTTACAGATCAATGTTTTAGGTAGAATGTAGTTTAATGAAGTATTCACAAAAGTGAGAGACTAAAGCCCCCTCTACATGTTACATTCATGCAGCGATTAACATGTTAATAGTGGCACAAATGGCAAAGGTGCTATAAATGCACCCAATTTCAGGCTCCATAAAATGGCAAAACAAGCCATAAAAATATGCCATATATAAAGTATAACATTTTTATGTTTGGTATGTATGGCACCTTATATTTAACAACTGGCAGGGCCTGACAATCAGTTGAGGCAAGGGGGGGAGAAGGGTGCTGAAGGGTTTCCCCTGCTGAGGACTTTAAGCTCCACACCCAGAAACTCTGGACAATCTGCTGGAAGCAGGAAATCGGAGGTTCCTGGTGGTGTTTTAAGTCCTTAGCAGAAGAAACTATTTGGCTCCCCTCATCAGGAGCCTCTGATCCCCTGCACCAGCCAGAGCTGCCAGCTTGAACTGATCCCAATGCAGTCTGGGTCCAAGGCCAACAATCAGCTGATTGTCAGCACCAGCCCCAAACCCTACTGTGGCCAGTTTGAGTCCCAAGGCTGGTGCTGACAAACAGCTGATTGTCAGCTCCAGAACTGCACCAGAACCAGTTGGAGTCCCAGTGAGGTCCTATGGTAGGACCCAACAACTGGCCGATTGTCAGCCCCAGGCCAACTTGCCAGTTAATCCCTAGCACATCATAAACCCAGGATCCCCCTGCAGTGGCAAGTAGCAGTGGTGTGATTGCAATATGATCCCCCATCACAAAATTGCACTTCCTGCTAGGCACATACGGCATGGCAAGAGACGTGATTGCTGGGATCGGCATTACCCCATTAAATGAACATGTGCCAGGGGCTTAATTATCCTGTCCAAAGGCAAGAATAATGCAGGCAGCTGCTCTGTAATGTACTTCTCTTTTGCTCTGCACCTCCCCTACTATTTTTGTACTTGCCTTTTCTGGAACAGATGCATCATATTTCATAACAAATTACTCTAAAATGTTATTACCCAGTAGGAACTAAAAAGATTAGCAAACTCATTTTCACTTGTGATCTAAATCAGGATTTGAATCTTGATAAGGCATGAAGCCTTTTTCTTGAAAACCTTACCCAACTACCCTTTTTTGCATTGTAACTTATAAGGAAAGTGCTCAAGTCCTCTCAGCCTCCACAGCTATCAAGCGCCTGATTTCTTTGGACCCTCTTTCTTTCTTGAGTTAGGCTCCGGAGCGGCGAGAAATGAGGTTAACCATTAGAGAGTGGGAGGAGGTGGCTGAGTGGAGCTTGGCTGGTTCTTGCCCCACCCAGGCCCCTACTTCGCCCAGCCCCCCAGGAAGCCACGCAACCAGAGCCACGTGAACAGGCTTCGCAAACAGGCACGCTTTTCTGCCGGTGACTGAGTTAGCACGGAGTTTGCGCAGAAGGGTGCACGGGAGGGCCCGAGGCCCTGCCTGTGAGCCCCCCAGGGTAGACAGTCCCAGCCATAGCCAGCCCACCAGTGGCATGATCTGGATGGGCACGTGCCGCACCTTGAGGGTCCCCTCGGGGGTCTGCGGCCCCTGCCTCTGGCACCTCAGAGACCGCCACCCAGACAGAGCCCATGGTTCCAGGCTCCACGCAGACAGAGCCCTTGGCTGCGGGGGCTGCCTGTCCCGTTTTCAGGCTCTGGGGCCCAGGAGCATGGCTACCTCCCCTTATAGGGTCTGCTCCCTTTTGTGGTCTCTGGCGTGCCAGATGGAGGAGCTCCGGGCCACAGTCCAGAGACTGCGTGCCATCAGGGACTGCAAGCAGGAGATTGACTCCTACTGCCAGGCCCTTCTCCCCCGGGAGCTGGAGGGTAGACCACCGTCTCCCTCCAGGACAAGGGAGGACTCCGGGACCTCCCATTCTGTCCAGTCAGGGGGATGGACCAACGTGGCCAAGGGCCCTAAGGCCTGCCGCGCCAAGTCCCCTGCCCTGCCGGAGCTTAGCAACAGGTATGAACTTCTTACAGCCCCAGCAGAGCCTGCTGAGTTGCCAGCTCACGCAGGCAACACAAGCCCAACTGCAGCTACCGCCCCCGCTCTCCCAAGACAAAACGTAAAGTGTTTGTCGTGGGAGACTCCATCCTGAGGGGGATTAAGGAGGTAATCTGCCGCCCCGACCCCTTAGCCCGGGAAGTCTGCTGCTTCCTGGGGGCTAGTATCCGAGACATTGTGGAGAAGATCCCTAAGTTCCTCCAGCCCACGGACCACTATCCCATGCTCCTTATTCATGTGGGCACCAATGACACGGCTCGGAGCACTCCCTGCTGGGTCATGAGGCACTACAGGGATTTGGGAGCAAGGCTAAAGGGTCTGGGGGCACAGGTGGTGTTCTCTTCGATCCTCCCAGTCTCAGGGTATGGGCTGAGGAGGGAGAGGAGGATCCAGTTAGTAAACCAATGACTGCGGCACTGGTGTCATCAGGAAGGCTTTGGCTTCCATGACCACAGCCTGCTCTTTGGTGAGAGAGGCATCGAGCTGCTGGAAAGAGATGGCCTCCACCTCTCTCCGCTGGGGAGGAGGCTCTTCTCAGCCAGACTGGCTGACCTGCTCCACCGGGCTTTAAACTAAGCCCGCTGGGGGACGGGGGGGGCTACCGCCACTGCTGGCCCACTGAGCAACCCCTGCAAAGCCAGCAGGCCGAGGCACTTAAGGGAGCCCACCCTTGCCCCAATCTGGTACAATCTGTGGGCAAGGCAAGAGCCCCAAGGGGACTCCTGCCTGCCTGTACAAAAATGCCAGGAGATTGGGGAATAAGCAGGAGGAACTTGTCCTCCTGCTTAATGCAAATAATTACGACGTCATAGGGATAACAGAGACCTGGTGGGAGCCCACCCATGACTGGACCATGGGTATAGATGGCTATAGCCTGTACAGGAGGGATCGAGTAGATAAAAGGGGCAGGGGAGTAGCTCTCTATGTTAAGGAAAACTACGCATCCCTGCAAGCTGATGTTGGTAACCAGGGTGGACTGGAGACCCTCTGGGTTAAAATCCATGGGGAACACAGCACAGGGGAAACAACAGTGAGAGTCTACTACATGTGCGGGCCGGGAGCGCCCTGAGCCCTTTTTCGCGCTGCACGCGGGCTGTGGCCAGCAGCCCGGGCACGCGGGGGCGGAGAGGGAAGGCCTTCGCTCTGGAATTAGGCACGGACGCGTATCGGTAGTTTAAAAGATTGTTTACTTACACCGTGATGGCAATGGTGTAGGTTGGAAAGCTTGCTTAAGTTGCAGTTACAGACAGACACAACACAGACGGTCTCGTGGAGGTTGCTAGGCTCCACGGTGCAGAGCTCCGGATGCTCTGGGTGAACAGGCCACCAATGTAGAAATCGTAAATACGTCTTATATTAGTCGCGCTCGAAGACGGGAAGAGGTGGGCGGTGGATCAGGCCGCCACGCTCCTCTGGATCTCACACAGGGTTTCTATTACCCTGTCGTGTACCCAGAGTCCCCACGAGATGGATGTGGAGTCCTCTTCGACTTGGGCGGAAACTGCTCAAGCATCTTATACGGCTAACAGGCCAATTGCTAGCCGCCACGTGTGAATAATTTAGCACTAGCCAATCACGGGGAACGAATCTGCATACCGGTGGCGGCTTGCAACTCGAGCAATGCACTCTGCAAAAGAAGCTGCAGAAAAGGCGGGAAACTGGTCCCTGCACCGGGGTTTCCTCTTGCTACAGAAAACTCCCGTGCAATGCTCTGCAACTTAACGTGGATAATTCTGATGCCGAAGCGCACACACACAATCCTGCCTTTTGGGTCATGACACTACAGACCTCCCACCCAAAGTCAAGAGCTTGACCAGGAGTTTGCCCGGGAACTGGCTGAGGCCGCATGCTCCAGGACCATGGTTATCATGGGTGACTTCAATTACCCAAATATCTCGTGGGAAGATCACTCAGCAAAATCCGAGTGGTCGCAAAGCTTCCTATAGTGCGCGGATGACCTCTACCTGACTCAAGAAGTTTACGGGCCAACAAGAGGTAAAGCACTGCTCAACCTGGTACTGGCTACTGGGGATGACCTTATCGGTGACCTAGTGATTGATGGGAAGCTGGGTGACAGTAACCACGAGCTGATCACCTTCACCATCAGCCGTAAAGCTGGCAAGTCAGTCAGCAACACTGAAATCCTTGACTTCATGAAAGCTGACTTTGACAAGCTCAGGAGGCTTGTCAGTGAGGCCCTAAGGGATCACGACCCCAGGGGGAGGGGAGTCCAGGAAGAGTGGTTGCTCCTCAAGGGAGCAATCCTCTATGCACAAGCTAATTCTATTCCATCTTGGAGAAAAGGCAGCAAGAGGGCACAGCAGCACCCCTGGCTCTCCAGGGATCTCTCAGACCTCCTGAGGCTAAAAAGAAAGGATGGAGGATGGGATTAACTTCCAAGGAGGATTATTCTGAATTGGTCTGCTCCTGCAGGGACCGAACAAGGAAAGCCAAGCCTGCAACTGAACTCCAACTAGCTTCAGGCATCAAGGACAATAAAAAGTCCTTTTTCAGATATGTGGGGAGCTGGAAGAAAAGCAAGGGCAACACTGGACCCCTGCTGAAGCACTGCTTCTATTTGAGCTGCTGCAAGCACACATGCCTGCATGTGTGGACATGCCCAAGAGTGCTAAAAGAGCTGGCTGACATCATTGCTTAACCAATGGTGAGGATATTTGAGAACTTGTGGCACATGTGAGAGATTCCTGAAGATTGGAAGACAGCCAATGTGGTGCCTATCTTCAAGAAAGAAAGGAAGAAAGATCCAGGGAACTACAGAGCAATCAGTTTGACCTGAATCCATGAAAAGATCTTGGAAAAAATCATCAAAGAAACAATCAACAACAGGCTAATGGAAGGCAACATTCTGTGAGATAGTCAACATTGCTTCGTTGCAGGTAGGTCTTGCCTGACCAACCTTGTTTCCTTTTATGACCAAGTGACGTATCACCTGGACAAAGGAGAAGAGGTTGATCTCATATATTTAGGTTGATCTCATATATTTAGATTTCAAAAAAGCCTTTGACCCATAACATCCTCATGGTAAAATTGGGGAACTGAGTCCTCTACAGTCTTACGGTCTGATGGCTGGGGAACTGGCTCCACAGTCAGACCCAGAGAGTAATAGTTGATGAAACTGAGTCAACATGGTGCATGGTGACCAGTGGCATCCCCCTGGGCTCAGTACTTGGGCTAGTACTCTTCAGTATATTCATAAATTATCTGGATTTGGGTGTCAGAAGCAGACTGGCTAAGTTTGTGGATGATACCAAATTATGCGAAAGTGCAGTCACTCTAGAGGATAGGCTAGCAATTCAGGCTGACCTGGACAGGCTTGCAAGGTGAGTAGATCAAAACCTGAAAACATTCAATATGAAGAAATGAAAGGTGCTCCACCTTGGGAGAAAAAACCCACATCATACTTATAGGCTTGGCAGTGCTACACTTACTAGCACCATGACTGAAAAAGACTTGGGAGTCATGAGTGACCACAAGATGAACATGAGCCTGCAATGCGATGCTGTGGCTTGTAAAGTGACCAAAACCCTGGCTTGCATCCATAAATGCTTCTCAAGCAAATCCGGGGACATCATTCTCCCCTTGTACTCAGCCTTGGTGAGGCCGCAGCTGGAGTACTGCATCCAGTTTTGGGCCCCACAATTCAAAAAGGATGTGGAGAAGCTTGAGAGAGTCCAGAGAAGAGCCACGTGCATGATCAGAGGTCAGGAAAACAGACCTTACGACGACAGGCTGAGAGCCATGGGGGTCTTTAGCCTGGAAAAGTGCAGGCTCAGGGGCAATCTGATGGCCACCTATAAGTTTATCGGGGTGACTACCAGTACCCGGGGGAACATTTGTTCACCAGAGCGCCCCAAGGGATGACGAGGTCGAACGGTTATAAACTACTGCAAAGCCATTTCAGGCTGGACATAAGGAAGAAGTTCTTTACTGTCCGAGCCCCCAAGGTCTGGAACAGCCTGCCATCGGAGGTGGTTCAAGCACCTACATTGAACACCTTCAAGAGTAATTTGGATGTTTATCTTGCCGGGATCCTATGACCACAGCTGACTTCCTCCCGTTCAGGCTGGGGGCTGGACTCGATGATCTTTCGAGGTCCCTTCCAGCCCTAATGTCCATGAAATCTATGAAATCTTGCCGGATTGTACCCACAGCTCTAAAGTAGCGACCTTTGCCTCAATTTGCTCCGCCTGGGATTTCACCATTCCTAACTCCCGCTCTAACCAGGCTGCTTTTTCCTCTAACTCATCCACCCATAATAGCCAGGTGAAGTTCTCTTGTTTCAGACCTTCCATGGTCTCTCACTCAGCCATAACTAACTCCTGGCCTTACTTCTCTTCTGGCCAGGACCTAAAGGCTTCCCCCTGTACGGTCTCTGGCAGTGGTATTTCCCCCCTTCAGCTCTTCCTCCAAAGCTGTGGTGATGCTGCCTTACTATAAATTTCTCTTGGTCTATAACCTAGCCCAAAGGTTCATTGCCCTTCTCAGGGACAGGGATTTCTTCCCCGCGCATGGCCTGATTTCCCGGCCAATGCACCACTTTGTCACAGGATGAGGTCCCCAGGGATGGCAGTGATGCCCCTAGGGCGCTATGACTGTGCCAGTTTTGCCCAACAGGCACCCTTTTCCTCACCTGCCACGTCTTGCTGGTAATTAGAATAAATAGGGAGGCTGTCCTCGAGTTTGTGTTTGGATACAGTCCTGATGGACCCAATGAACCCTGTGGGTTCTTGCACACCTTTTGGGTCCCACTCAACGTGGATGCCTCACAAGACACCCTCAGCCTCATGGGCTAGATGTGTACCACACCCCAAGCTTTGCAGATGGTGTTTAAACATTGCCCCTCTGAGGCCTTGATACAGCTCAGTCTCTCCTTTGACACTGGGCTCTCCACACAGTACTGTAGCCCCAATGAGGCCTCTTTCTCCCCAACAGCCTCAGTCTGGTCCACCGGTTTATAAATAGCAACCAAAATATGAGCCCCTGGGCTATAACATAATACAACTAGTTCTGGGTGCGCTCTGTTCCTTTAAAAGAGTCAACCCCCCAACCCCCCCCCCCAAACCATTAAGTGCCTTGTAGGCCAGGGTACTGATTTCCTCCTGGAGCCCCATTAGCCCTAAATGCAGCATATCAAGCAGCCACAGCGTCTCTGGGCAATTTTTCTCTACAGGCTCCTTCCCCTGGCTGCTGCCAGAAAACTAACCCCTGCTGGCCTCAGGACTGGAGTTTATATGTACACAGGGCCCTGCCTGCTTCTGGTCAGCTGACTGGGTGCAGATGCAGGCTAATTCCCTTACTAGCCTCCTGCCATAGTAACCTACACCTGTGGGGTTTCTGCCTGGCTCCTAGGGCCCTCTCCCTAGGCAGTTTCTGCTCTTAAAGGAACAGGCACTTCAGTGCCCTGTGACAATGTGTATGTGCACATGCAAAGGAAGAGGACTGTGCATGTTTGTGCAGGGGCAGTAAAATAAATGTTTTTGAAATGGGGTGCCACTAATTCAGAAAGTGTTTGAAGGGGTGCCTCAAGTCTTTAAAAGGGTTGGGAGCCATTACTCTACAATAACTTTTCATAGATTTAGAACCAACTGTATTTTTTCATCCCACTGTACAATCAGCTAAACATAATTGAACATTAAAATGCATGTCTAAGTTGAAATTAGAAATATAATTACAGGGCAACATTCATACACCATGCTATGTTATACCTGGGGTTATATTACTAGACTTTGTTTCCAATTTTTATTAGATTTCAAATTGCAGTGATCTTGAGAACAAAACACCAACTGTCCTGCTGGAGAAGTGTATTTTAAATGCAAACAAACACTACACATTGTTGACTCTCTTCCATCTATTTAGTCTGCTCTGCTTATTAAAGAAACATGTCTAAATAGGTATTACATTTTTATCCCTTGCCAGGTAGAAGCATACCATAGCTCAGTAACCTTTTCTAGGCACAAGCCAAATTATCAGAGATAGGCAAGTCCAATGTAATAAATAACAAACATGTTGTTCCAGTGGAATAACTCCCTCTTCTACTTAGGAGTAATATAGCAAAATTTTCTTAAGGTATTTTATATCTATTGTAGATATTTCCTGGCCTGTTAAAACCACACAATCGCATACTAGGTGACAAACAGCTCTTTCCTGGCAACACTTACAATCAGGCATAATTACTAGCTGTAGCACTCCCAAAGGCATTTGGGCTATACTTGATAGTTAAGTGATAAAAAGAGCAAACCAAGGGACAGGAGCTGATGTTCATAAGCAAAATATAAATTGAATGATGCAGATGAGGTCCCAAAACTTGGACTGGACTACACTAGTGAAAAGGTTTAAACTTGCTTTAACTTGACAAACATACTTAGCTAGACGAGAGTAGTTCTCTTGGCATTTAGAGCCATGGCTAAAGTCCGCTGAAATCAGCGGAAATCTTTTTATAGACTTCTGCAGAATCTAAATCAAGATTCCAACTCACTGGTACTCAATTATACCATGATCCCAGTTCCTTGGAACACATGTATTCCCCATGTATATTCTGCACACCAGAATAAATGCACACCGAAAATCCATCAAAGACAAAAATATCCAACGACTGGTGGGTGCAAACTTCTCAAAAGACAAATCACTCCCTCTCCGATCTGTCAGTTCTAATCCTCAAATGGAACTTACAAAACACCTTTCATAGATGAGCCTATGAACTTCAATTCACAAATCTACTGGATACAAAAAAATCATGGACTCAATATAGATATTGGATTTATGACACATTACAGCCTGCCTGACGTCTGATTCACCAAGTACCTGCCTGACCTTACCATTTATACTTCCCACCCACCCCCTTCAATCCCTCTCCTCTATGCTTTGTCTTCCTAATTTCCAACTATTTACTTTTTCACAAACTGCCTCTTCTACCTTAGATAACTTAACTACAGGAGTCTCCCTTGCTTGCTTTTGGCATTATTTCCCTCTCATTCACCCCCTCCTCTCTCTTTTCTACCTATTATTTTTCTAATTTCCACCCATTTACATTCTCACTGACCTCCTGTCACACTTGTTAGCTTCTTTCATTCCTTGGAGATCTCAGAACAGCAGAGACTCCCTGGGCATTTTTATACCTACCTGTGCTCTTGGAGGTGCTTTAATTAGTGAACATTGTTAATTAAAAGTGCCCAAGCATCACGTTTATCAGTACCCCCCATACTGAGAATATGGCAGCTGGGATCTTTGACCTGAAGCTCATCAAATCAGCTTTAGTTGAAAGTGTGTTGCTACCATTTTTCTGCACAGGGACGTTAATACACATGACACCAGAGTCTGCTGGAGCACGTTTATTTCCATGCTCCAGCAGACTTGAATAATCCAGTGTGTCTATGGTGCAACATGTCTGTGGTGCCAGATACCAGACATCCAGGTGTTCTCTGCAGTGCAAGGGAGCAGCACAGAGCATTTTTTTGACCCCTAGATATCCAGGAGTAAAAAAAAAAAAAAAAAAAAACCCCATGGAGAAAAAAAAAAAAACCAGAAGAGTACACACACTGGCAGTGCACACCACTCAAAAGCAGAACCAGGCCACCCAGAGCCACACTACAGCTGCCAGCTAGGCTCCTCCAGCAGAATCACTGCTGCTAAAGCCCTGGGAGACTCCCAAGACCCCAGGTAAGGCTGCTGGGGTCAGCCAGGTGCTGGCCCCAGCCTCCCCTACTGCCCCCAGAGTAACTTGCCACACGCCAGAGCACAAGTGGCATTGGCATTCTCTGGGGACAACTAGTAATGGTGCACCTTGCACCGCTGTTAGCTGTCTCTGGGAAACCAAACGTCCACATCATATGTAGATGCGACCACACTGTTCTCATTATTGTTTCACCTACCTTGAAATTAACACTATAAGCACATTGAGAAATAGCTGGAACAGTTGCGAACTTTCACTACAGCTTCTCTCTTTTCTTGATATGTTGTTTTGTGACTTCTTGCAGCAAATGCTTTCAGTAAATCCCAGAAGCTATTCCCACATCTCCCACAAATACACAAGAGAGACTGTTTTCCTCTAATTAAAAATGACTTGCTAAAGTTCTAATTTAGTCGACTCAGCCTTTCTGTATAGCCAGACAAACCCAGTAAACTTTATGCTCAAGAATAGATAAGAGCAGCCTCAAGTGAATTCCAAATAAGCTGTGTTTCAATGTTTCATGACTTAGGCCCTCTCCTATAATGACTCTCACACATTTTATAACAGCATTTACACCTGTGCATTACATGTTTACATGAACATTTCTACAAGTCAATAAAAGTACACACATATGTAAAACTAATCAAATGCACAAGTCTTTGCAGGATTCATAGCTATACACTCCTCATGAAACATTAAAGGTTTTGTAAGTTCTCCCCCTCTATCTTTTCAGAGGAAGACAGGTGAGACTCATCTCAAGGACAGTGCATTTCTTAGAAAGCAAGCCAAGTATTACTCAAGCACTGCTTTCCCCCAAATTAGGACAAGAGTGTAATTTTTTTTAAAGGGTAAATACAGTAAAAGCTCTGTTATCTGGCATCTGCCAGGAATGTGGGATGCCAGATAACAAGATATGCCGCTTAATTGAGCGGCCTGGGCCACCGCTTCTCCCACTGCGTCTGGGGCATCCTGCTGCCCCTCCTGCAGCATCGCCACGCCGCCCACCACATCACCGCCCCTCCCATGGGCCCTGCGGGACAGGGAGCCAGGCCCCGCACAACCTGTTATGCCCCCGGGCCGTGGGGGCTCAGAGAAGTCGAAAGTGCCACAGTGGGCACTTCCAGTTTCACTTTATCTTACAAGCCGGCATGCTGGTTAATTGAGCATGCCAGCTTGTAAGATGCCGGCTAACAGAACTTTTGCTGTAGTAATAAGTTAAATTAACTTATTTTCAATATGAACAGAATACATTACAAGCAGGGATCCCAGTTTTCTCCGATTTAAAAAAAAATCCCCAATTTTTGGTTAAATAAAAAGTAAACCCAAATCCTAAATACCCCTACTGCCCCCAGGATACCTTGACACATACCAGAGCACAAGTGGTATAGGCATTCTCTGGGGACAACTAGCAATGGTTGTACCTTGCACCGCCCTTCAGAGAAAACAGTGCACCTTGCACCTTTTTTCCCTTCAGAGAAAACCAGGATCCCTGATTATGAGTATCTTTGTAATTATGGAACCATCACTCATGAAGAAAGGTTTCTGTAATTTGATACTGAGGTCTGAAATGTCCCTTTCACACATAGGACAAACTGCACTTCCCACTGCAGCACATTATACTACTTATCTTCTATTCATCCTACCACTGAGACTCCCCTCCTCTTCTTCCTTAATAGTTAAACTCACACAATATTTAGAATAACATTTTACCAACTTAGTTCCACACTGAAAAAAATGGTTCCTACATTTTCAAATTTTGTTTACCTAGTTACTTCCTCTGAGCCCATTTCTGTTCTTAAAATTGTGGTGACCTAAATAGAAATGACACATTCTCATTATCAGAATTCTGCAGGACCCAGGATGGGTAGTAATTGATGAACTGAAGCCACAGATGCAGCAGCACCCTGCAGTGTCAAAGCCAAATAAGAAAATGTTTCTTTGTACAAAGACAAGAAAGGGGTATTCTTTCAAGGGCTTTGAAAACAGTGCTTGGTAAAAATTTGAAGGTGTACTACACAGAAACAAACAAGACTCAAAACCTTAATAACTGATGCTTTCATCCTCCTAACCTGTCCTATCCACACACACATCCAAATCACCAGATAATCACTCCAGGAGCACTTTACAACAAATTGCTTATATTTACCAAGGAAAAAAACTGTTTTGACAGTGTGCATGTGAACACAGAATGAGGCGTTCCATACTAAAAAAGGATGCGTCTTCTGTTTAGGGGTCAGTATCTGCATTTAGTTTCATAGATCTCCCATGCTCGGCTAAAACTTTCTACTGCAATACACATTCCTAATATGTGGATTTAAATATGAACAGACCACCAGAATGTTTGTAAATCTTGCATAAATAAATATATGTACAGCATGCAATCAATATCCAGAAACATATGAACTAATTATGTGCATGTCTTATTCCTCACAGAGTCTTGGTCTGGTGGCCAAATACAAAACAAGAACCCCAGAGAAGAAAAATTATTAAATACTTTCTGCTCAGCAGAACACAAAATCTAACCCAAATTGTTGACTGCAACTGCTTGATCTGATTCTTAATATTCTTGGCTCTGACTGAAAAGGTGAAATGCCAGGGATTCTACTCTATTCCCGAGTCCATTTTTGGCCCATATTTGTCAGGTCTGCCTTGATCTCAACAACACAGCATCTTACCCCAATCAACCACCCTCACCAACTCCCAGCAGACTGGACACAGCCTACATGAAACCTCCATCAATGCCTGAGGCTCTGCCCACTTCCTGAGACCCAGCTGGCTGACCCACAACATCTGACCAACCACTTCCATTATTAAGATGAGGAAAGAGGACCAGGAAGTGTCCAGGTACAGGGTTCTTACTACCCTGGCTTTATGGACTCTGCTCACCTCTTGATCCTTTGATTCACAACCAGGCTTGTTACTGGACTCTGCTCACCAGCTCTGGCTCTGGCTTTGGCTCCATTACTTTGGTTCTGATGGCATGGCCTGGTAACTATGACCTCAAGATGGCACCCAAGCCTGGCCACCTATGTTCTGGTTAGGACAACGTTAAGTATTCAGAAATGTGGATGCCGCATTCTACAGGGCGTTGACCAGAAGTTGGCAACCTATGGCCTGTGGGCCAGATCCAGCCCATGAGGCTGGAGCTTTGGTAGTATTTGGCAACAGGGGGCTTTACCTGTGCCATGCCAGAGCCAGGCACAGGATGCTTTACGTGTGCCATGCTACAGCTGGACAGCAGAAAGAAGCAGTAGCAGGGAGAAGTGGTAGCAGCTGCAGCCGGGTCCTCTTGCTGGCTCACCTCAGGCCCAAACTAGGCTGTTCCCATAAACCCCCACAAAATACTGCCAAACATTGGTATTGACTATTCACCTGAGAAGGGCTTAGTTTCCTCAGTTTCCTCTGATCTCATAAGAACTGGGTTTTATTTTTATTCTTAGCCTTCTTTTGCTTTTAATAGGTGAGTTCTGGAACATCTCTTTTCCCTTATATAAAATGCTTCTTTTTTTTTCTTCACTGCCCTCAGTTGTCTGTCCTTTTTTACTATATTTGTTATACTGATCAGACAGCCATAATGCCTCTGTTTTTTCCCATGCTATAGGGAATTTCCTGGTGAAGAATGCTGTCATTAATGACTAAAAATTCCCCTACCATTCATGACTCATGCTTTCTAATCAGGTATTTCAAAAGAAACTTATGAAGGTCTGTTCTCTCTTCCAGCTGTACCTAAGGTGCAAACAAATGATTAAAGCATATGATTTGCTAATATGTCCATTTTATATTCTTTACCCCCATACGTTTGGCAAAACACTTTGCAACTGTTTTTGCATATCTGTTCTCTGTGAAGTATTTTAGATGGAATATAGCAGATAATACCTATAAACATCTGCAGCTGAAGTTTCAAATTTTCTAGTAAAACGTGATGTTTTCATGCATCTCTTGGTGAATTTATACTGGGAAGAGAAAAGTGACTTGGGTCTTACCCCCAGAAGCTGAAGATGGTAACTTTAAGAAATCAGGCTGGCCAACTGTGCATTTGATTTCTGCATTTGCAAAGTAAATCTGTTTTTAAATAGACTTTCTAGAATGTCAGTTAATAAGAGCAGTATCTGCAAGTTTGGTTCTTCTATATCTATCTACTACTGGAATGTGAATTCTTACCTCAAATACTGCACTCTTGATCCGAGAATAGGGATATTAGATGGCATAAGTGAAATGCATCTTTAAAACAATATATGTACAAGCAGTACTTATTATGTGTTCTATTGCACACAGCGTTCCCTCCACCTAGAATGAGATATGCACCTTCTTTTTCGAAGGTGAAATGAAGAAAAGAGGACCTTTACTTGAAAATATGAATAAGTATTTTTGCAGAGTAAATACAGGCAGATGCAGCAGGGGCACAGGAGAAACCTGTGGCTGCACTGTTAACTCCCTAGCTACATAACGGAGCAGGCGCTGCTGGCTGCCCACTCAGCTCAAGAAGAGGGGCCAGAGAGTTTGGCTAAAGCAGAAATGGCCCTCAGCTGACTCAAAAGGGACTGCTGGCAAGTTGAACCACTTGGGCACTGCCTATCAAGCCACCCTACTTGTGAAGAGGGGCCAGGCAGTTTGTCTCCAACAGGATCAGACCCTCAGCTGGTGCTACTGGCTGCACACCCAGCTTGAATAGAAGGGCTAGGTAAATCATTTCCCATATAATTGGGCAGTTACCTCCCCACAGTTTTTGTTTAAGACACACATCCCAATTTCCAGTAGTTAATCTGATCCATTCTTGATGCATCACATATTTAAGAAAACAACATGGAGCAGGAATAAACATTAAGTCCCATTTATTTTCACTATTTTTAATCTTTTAGAACAAAGCAATAGATAACAACAGCATAAAAAAAATCAAACTACAGCCAAAACCAGGTGCATGGCATGTCTTTTACTTCAAAGGCATATACCTTAAAATGCTACATTACAAATGCTGCTTACATACCCCATGTTATAAAATATTAACTAATCATTTCTCTCATCTCTACAAAATACCAAGTTCAGGGTTCTGTTTTTTTATATATTTGTTTCTCCATTAAAAACATACTTATCTTACATTTCAGGTTGCTAGTCAGAGGAAAATGGTCATTCCCATTTTAATACTGCATTTTATGTGAGCAATGTTTATTTTAATCACTAAGGCTGCCTATATATGTGCTTCGAGGTGGGGAGGGGGACATTTTAATTAGAGCACTACCTGGGCAGCTAATTAAAATGGCCCATCATGTGTATTAAGCCCCCCATGTTTCAAAATGGCCACAGGGGTGCTTTAACTAAAGCTCATTCAATAAGGCTTAGTTAAAGCACACTCACAGTCATTTTGAAACAAAGGGCATGCTTAACACATTCAATGGTGTGGTGAATCACTTGCATTCCAATTAGAACACAAACGAGCACATCTGTAGGCAGCCAAACACTCAATTTAGTGTTTTATAGAACATTACATCATTCAGAAATTGTCCTACATCCACCTAACAATTTTAAAGTGCTAATGCTCATATTACTTTGTTTAAACAAAGTTGTGGACATTTACCAGGCTGACAGCATTTGGTCCAGAGTAAGTCACTGCCCAGAAATATGGTTAAAATAAAAGAGCACAACTTTTATTATCTATGACCTCACAGAATTGGAGAAAAACTACCAAGTGGCTCCTTTCCAAACAATCTATCTAGAAGGGTGCACACAGTGCTACACCATCCAAGAACCAGGACCAAGACAACTTCATATTACCCCTTTCTCTTTACTCAAGCAAAGGATAAACATTTAAACAAAAGGTTCTTCTTCTGCCTATAACAATGAGATTTCCCCTTGCCAAGCAATGCACAGAAGCAGCTAGCAAGAAGCTACCCATCCAGCACCTGAAGGTGAAGCAATATGTCTAGACCCCCTGAAACAGATGCCTCCAATAGTCATGACAAACACTATTAATGAGATTCATGTTAGTTTGAAGTCAGGCAGAAGGCAGAGTAGATATGCACCTTATAGACTAACCCATTCAAATTGTTTTTAAAATTTTACTACCGGAGAACAGCAATCCTGAGGTCAGCTATGGAATGCCCAGGGATTCCATTGCTGGATGGAAAGTCTTCTGCCACAGGCCTTTGTTTCTTTCTGCAGGTGATGTCATATCAGTGTTCATTCATTTTTACATAGAGATCATCCCATATGTTGACATAGACAGCAGAGGGGCTCTGTTAGCTAGTGATGGTGTATATGACACTGGTAGAGCTTTGGGTGAATGAACATCATATTTTATACTCCTTGTTATTTGGTTCAGTGATGATGTGTTCTGTACTGATGTGGGGACATAGTAGGTATTTGAGTCCATGGAAAGGTCTGGTACCTCTATAAAGATAGGAGTTAGTCTGTTGCTTAAGAGATGTCATTTGAGGATGGGGGGCTGTCTGTAAGGATAGGTCAGTTTGTCCCCCGACTGGCTACTTGAGACAGTCATCTTTTTCCAGGAGCAGTTGGAGGTCATTAATGATGTGTCTAAGGTATAGAAGCTGGGGGTTGTAGGTGACAACCAGAGGTATTCTGTTATCTTTGTCCAAGAGTTGATCTTTGTAGCAGGTTAGGGCGAAGTCTACGTCTGGCTTTGTTGAGTCCAGTGGCTACAGTTTTAGTATTGTTTTGTAATTGTAGGAATCCCTGCCCCAGATCCTTATGGTGTTCATCCCAGTCTGTAGAATCAAAGAAGATACAGTTGTAACAGATCCTCAATATACACAGTGGATCTAGTGGTGTGCTAAGGGTGAAAGCTGGACGCGTGAAGGTAGCTCTGGTTGGTTGGTTTCCAATACAATGTGGTGACAATGGGGTCATTTCAAACCTTCACTGTAGTGTCCAGGAAATGAATCTACTGGGTGGAGTTAGAATGAGCAGTGGAAGTTATTAAAGTCCTGGTGAAATTTCTCTAGAGGGCAGCTGCAGAGGAATGGACTTCAAAGTTTGTCATAAATATATTGGCATATTATATACTGCTTATGCTTGTCCTTTCACAGCATCCAATGAAGTAAGCTTGAGGTCACGGAAGCTTATGCTTTAATAAACACTACTAACACTATGGAAATGTTTTCCATGACAAATCTCCTGCGTGTTTCATGGAGGATGAAAAAAGTCTAAAAAGTGTTAACAGCCAAATTGTTTTGTAAGTAATATCTTTCTTTGCTCCTTGAAAG
>NW_005842794.1:199989-210328 GCF_000455745.1 Alligator sinensis
AAAACCAGAGCAGTGAAATTCTGGCAGTAAGAAACAAAAAATGCTCCTAAAAACAAACTCCTGGGAACATGGGTCAGAAAATTGATACAAATAGCAACCACACCCAGGAACTGCAAGGCCAGAAAAAAAAGAAGCCCCCAAGTTGCCTTTCCTCTTCACTGATCCAGTCAAATATCAACCCTCCTGATCAAGAGAGGAATGCAAACCAGCAATGCCTGAATGACCACCACTACTAGCAACTGCTGAGCCTGCTGGGAAAATATATAAATGGGTTATGGTGACTTGATAAGGTAAGTGACTTGTTAACCCAGTTGGAATGTTGGATAATGGAAGTAAGAACACAGGACCTAGGTTGCAGGCAGGAAGGAGCAAACCTAATAGTTAAGCCTTCCCAGCTGTAAACTAAGCCATTTGCTCATTGTTTTCTTCATTAAGCACCTAGTGCATGTTATACTTAAGTGCTATACACAAGTGCCTACTATACTTAAAAAAGAAAAAACAACCCTAAAAATTGCATAATTATTTTTTCCCCACTGGACCCCCAGCTCCTTCAATGAAGACTCCGGACCTGACAATGACGCATAACTGTGTAATGAAACACTTATTTAGTGCAAAAGATGGAACAGGTATAGAGAATGAGGCAGGACATCGGAGAGAGAGAGGCTAGCCAAAGGTTAAGGCTGCTGAAAGTAAATAACTAGACCAGGGCAAGCAGCACACTGGCCCCAGACACTGACTTACGGAGGTACAGTACAGCCACCCCTCCCCACCCAAGAGTTTTTGCCCTGACAGGCATAGCTTGGCCACTGGAACCAGGCAGGTGCAACCCCCTGCCCAACAATGTATTGGGGAGGGGGGAGTGGAATGAAGGAAGGGGAGTGTTATGACACCACCCCATGAAGGAGCACAGCCATGTCCCTAGGGCTTGGGTTAGGTGAACAGGACACCAGGAGGTACCCCAGGAGTGGTCCTGTCCTGACTGGTAGCAGCCCAGGCTCAAGCTGCTACAGCAGCAGCCTCAAAAGCTATAGGTGCTCAATGAACTAGCTATGCCTTTACTGAAAGCTGCCCCAGAACACAGTTCCTATCCTCGCCTCTGCCACAAAGTTCCTCTATGATGCTAGGCAAGACATTTAACCCAGACTTTCCAAGGAAAGTCACTACCTACATCTCCCTCATTTTTGCATGCATAACTTAAGACACTGCAATGATATGTACAGACACTCATCACTCTTAGCTGCAACTGAATGCAATGGGAACTCGGCTTTAAAAACATAAAGTAGGATTTGAAAAATTAGGTCATTGACATCTCAGGTTAAACACTTAAAGTTACTTTTGACCTTTCTCTCTTTCTGTTTCAGTTCCTCATTGGTAAAGTGGGAATACTACCACCACCTCACTTTCAAGGCTGTTCTGAAAATAAAACAATTAACATTTATGAAGCACTCAAATAAACCAGTAATGAGTGTCATGGAAAAGTTCATGCAGAAATTCAAACCCTGCTAAGGCAGAATTGTTAATACTATTCAGTATAAGACATGGGGCCAGATACAAAACAAGGAGGGGGAAAACAAGATACTGAATAACTCCTTTCTAATTAAGCCCCATCCAGTCTGTGCACTGAATGAGGCAAGAGTCCTGGAAATAAAAAAAGAACATGTGATCATGAAAGAAGAGGTGCTATCATGATGTATATACACAAGATTACTGATTTAAGGCTCCACATGCAAAGTTATAAACTAATGAAGACATGTTGAGGTTGATGGAGGTACATTATGCAAGTCTTGTGAATAAAACCCCCATGTGAGCAATGCACATTAAAACATGCTTGTGGATACCTCTACGGAGAAAAGGCATAATCATTTCACCTAAGATCTAAAATAAATACTGTCCTTGAGGAAAGGTCTGTAATTTCTCATTTGGTGTCCCAATACAGGTTTATACTGGTAAGAAACAGTATATCAGGGGTCGGCAACCCCCGGCACACGTGCTGAGCATGGCACACAAGGCCATTTTGCTCAGCACGCCACAGCCAGCCCCGGCTTTGGGTAGCCGTGGCCAGCGACAGAGCCTGGACTGCTCCCAGCAGGGCTTGCAGCATCCCAGCTGCCTGCTGGGAGCAGCTCAGGCTCCCGGCCGTAGCAGCTACCCAGAGCCGGGGCCAGCTGCAGCCGGGAGGCTTCAAACAGCTGTGCTGGGCACCAGGCTCTGGGCTCCGGCATCAGCTCTGTACCAGCATGCACGCCTTGGAGTGGGCAGTGGGGGAGGGGCCTGAGGCAGTGCCCAGTCTCTCCCCTGCTCCCGGCAGAGAGCTGGTAACTGGGCTCTGAAGCCTGGCACGGCTGTTTGTAGCCAGGCTGGGCTCTGGGCAGCTGCAGCAAGCAGCAGGCAGTCTGCAAACAGCTGCGCCGGGCTCCACAGCTCCGGCATCAGCTCCATGCTGGCGGTGACTGCGTGTGCACCTCGAAGCAGACAGCAGGGCAGTACATCCCACCCTGAAGTGCCTGTGCAGTCACTGCCAGCAAGAGCTAATGCTAGAGCTGTGGAGCCCGGCACAGCTGTTTGCAGCCTGCCCACTGTTTGCTGCAGCTGCCCAGAGCCCAGGTTGGCTACAAACAGCTGCACCAGGCTCCAGAGCCTTGCCATCACCTCTGTGCCAGGAGCAGGGGAGAGACTGGGGCTGCACTGCCTCAGGCTCTTCCCCCACCACCTGCTCCGAGGGGCGCCTGCACGTGCCAGTACAGAGCTGATGCCGGAGCCTGGCACAGTTGTTTGGAGCCTCCTGGCTGCAGCTGGCCCCAGGTCTAGGTAGCTGCTGCCAGCCAGGAGCCCAGGCTGGGGGCCAAGGGCCAAGCCCTGCTGGGAGCAGCCTGAGCTCCAGCAGATACCCAGAGTCAGGGTAGCTGCTGACAGCCACAGAGCCCAGGCTGGGGGCCAAGGGCAGCAGGGCTGGGAGGCACAGGGCAGCGGGGCTGGGCATCCTGCCATGTACCCCTTGCCCTCATTTTGTTTTTCTAGAATGTCGGCACTCCAGCACCTTCCAAGGTAGGCCTTGTGGCATTTTTCGGCACTCCAGCCAAAAAAAGTTGGCTACCCCTGCGGTACGTGTAAAGCCATATTCTAAAACATTAAGCTAAGCTTCCATATATCTACTATAGGAAAGGAGGATCAGAATAAGGATTACTGGGACCAAGAATAAGAAAGATACCGTATTCTCTTAAGCTCTACATTAAAATATCCAAGTATGCCAGAGAAGCATCAGGGGACCAAAAAGTCCTGCATTTGTTTTCAATTTACACTTGCCATGAAGTGAAGTGAAATGATTATTGACAAACAACAGAAATTGAATACAGAAGTTCCTAGGTAGAGGACCTTGCTCTTCTACACAGGATCCTACTAAATGACAAATAAAAACATAAGGAGTGCCATACTTGGTAAGTCCAATGGTCTCTCGCAGTGGCAGTGATAGATGCTTTAGAGGGACAGCAGATGAACAGGGCATGTCTAGAGTGATCCATCCCCTGTCATACTCTCCCTCATACTAATGCAGGGGTGGGCAAAATGCAGCCCACAGGCCAGATGCGGCCCGCCCAGCCATTCTATCTGGCCTGTGGGGCCCCTAAAAAATTAAGAAAATACATATTCATCTGCCCCTGGCTGCCTGTCATGCAGCCCTCGGTGGCTTACCAAAACTCAGTAAGCGGTCTTCCACCCAAAATAATGGCACACCCCTCTACTAAATCATCCACAAGCATAAATTTATGGATGTTAGAGGATACTACTCCATTTAATACCACTCAATGGACCCGTCTTCTTGTCTTTGTTTAATCCCTTGTTGAATCTGGCTATACTATCTGCCTTTACAACCTCCTGTGGCAATCAGTTCCCCAAGATAACTGCATACTAAATAGAAAAAATACATCCTCTTATTTGTTGTAAACCTGTCTCCGGCTAATTTCACTGGGTACTTCCTGTAGGCCTCATTGGAACATGAATTAATATATATACTGCTCACACAAAGGCTTTGCTATAGGACTGTCCAGAGCAGACCTGAACAGTGAACCTGACTGATGCATAAACTCCTTGCAGAAACCAAACTTGGAATATGGGCCAGATGTGCCCTTCTGTCAAGAGACAGGAGGGGGGAGACGGCTGTACAAGTTGTAGAATAGTCCAGTACCACAGTAAGACTGGAATGGAAACACTCAGATCAGGATGTGGAACAAGCCCGTAGTACAGGACAGCTCAAGATACTGGTGGAATGTAATATGTAATTTGTTTTTAATCACTGTATAAAAGGAGAATAAAAAATCATAGGAACTTTGTATTGGCCTAGGGGAGCCTCCATCGTGTTGTGCCAATACCTTGTCACAGGTATACATGTATTAACACCATGTCTGTCAGACTGCAAGCATGTTAGGGCCATGCCTTGTAGACTATAAACCTAGCCACACCTTTGCCACTGAACCGAGCCTGTGCTTGTTCTTTAAGACAAGACTGATATTAGGATCTCTTGGCTGTAGTTCCTGCAGTAGTGCCAGTACTGCACTTCCTGAGATTTCAATACTGATAACACATCAATAACACCTGATGAGGACAGTGACAATGATACATCTTCTTGCATTCTGGGACATGATGAAAAGCAGTTCCTTATTTACTTTATCCACACCCTTGATGATTTTATAGACCTCCATCATATACCCCCTTCAGTCTTTCCCTTTCTAAACTAAAGAACCCTAGACTTTTTAGCCTGTCCTGGTATAGTAGCTGTTCCCTACCTTGATCATCTTAGTTGCCCTTTATCAGACCTCTTTTAATTCTACTACATCCTAGTTGAGATATAGAAACCAGAACTGCACACCATGTTCAAGAATTGCACAGGGTCAGGAATGAATGTTTCCCTTAAGACAAACTGACATGGACTCTGTACATGTTGGAAGGGTGAGGAGGAGGTGTTGCCTTCCTCATAGTAAGGCATGGTATTTTTCCCAGGATCTTCTGAGCATACACTAACGAACTACTTCTGTATTGTTGTAGCAGCAGGACACTGCCAGTGCCCTTACCTTCTGCCTCTTCCCCCACTTTCACCTAGGCTATATAGTGTTTTGAGTATTTTGCCTTACAGCAGCATGTGAGGTTTATAAGTGGCAACTTTGGTAATTCCTTAGTGATTTTCTGTGAATGCAGAGAACTGGACTGTGGCCCAGGAGGCCCCCTCCAGATCTATATTCCTACATATAATTTATTTTCTTTTAAAAAACAGTTTGAGCTTCCTCTTCATTATCTGCTATACTTAGACTACCTTTGCCCAAATTAAAAAACACACTGACATGGCACATTTTAGCAGCATACCTAAGAGATTTCTTGGATCAGGTAGGATTCAAACTGACACTGGATGCAAGCAGGTCAGGTTCAAGAGTCATAACACATCCCTTTGAGTCACTGGGTGCAGGAACATGATATGTGCTGCTGCCACTTGCCCCCAGGGAATGCCTGTGCATACATGCTCTGGCACACAGCACATTGTCCCAGATGGGGTAGGGGAAGCTCAGGCCAGCACCTGGGGTGGTACCAGCAGCCTCACCTGGGGTCCTGGGGCCCTCCAGGGACTACAGCCGTCTGGCAGCAGGGAGCCTGGACAGCAGCTGGAGTGCGACTCCGGACGGCCAGGCTCCAGTTTCAGACAGCACATGCTGCCGCCATATGTACCATCCTGCTTTTTTTAGGTGTGGGTTTTTTTTGACACCAGGATCTTCTTGTGTCCAAAAAAATCCAAAACAACAAAAAACCCTGTGCTGCAAATCAGCAGCATGGGGAATACCTGCATGTACAGCACATGCGGTGCTCATCTAGATGCACACGCTATGCTCATGTAAATAGTGGTGCCTTCTTAGCTACTCTATATGTAATCCATTAGGCTCAAATCTAACTCTCACATACCAATCTGTAGATTTTCAGCGCTTTCTCAAACAACCTTTAACACTGCTTCTACAGAGGGACAGTATATGCCATATACTAGCTCGGATGAACTGTCAAGTGACTGAGACCATTTGGAGCGCAGTCAGGTGTGCACCCAAAAACAATACATCTCATTTAAGAAATCCTGAGGGGGGGTAGGGGAGGTTGGAGGACTATATCTCTAGGAACCCTTGCTCAAATTACCTCCACCTACGTGAGACGGACCAAATATCAAGGTAATCTGAGTAAGAATTAAATTCTTAAAGTACTTAGAGTCATCCTTTAAAAAAGAATGGCTTCTTATTCTTAACTGTAACAGAGCTGGCACTGCACTAAAATAAGATTATTTTAGGGAGATTTTCTTTACAAAATAGTTAGACATTTTTAATCAAACAAATACAACTTGTAGCTACTTGCATTAGTCACCACTCGTTATTACTAATGATAATTAAGACAGTAAAGTGCTGTAGAAAAATTCCTTCTGTGTAGGAAAAATAATGCTATTGTATGGAGACCTCATTTCAAAGAAACAAAGCACAAATGACAAAAGGCCACTAAAATAGTTTTCCAATGAGGTGCAATGACCTCTCCCATCAGCAGAGAGGACCCCTGGTGCCTGGATCTATGCCTTATAACCGGTAACTGTTGACTCCTATTTGTTTCAGCACACTGGCAAAGCTGGAGTAACCTCTCCAGGGTGAAAAGCCTGGGCATTTGCTAGATTATCAAGAGTTGCTCAAGTATCAGAATAACCCTCTCAACTTTGCCGACTTATCTACTGGAAAGGCAGAACCAATACGATGTGGGGCTAGCAAAGTTATAAGAACTGCTGGAAAGAAAACTAAATAAACACATAAGGGGCTCCTCTCTGAATTTTCTTTCAGGGTTTACTCCCTCAGCCTTCACCTCTCCCAAGGCAATGCGCAAGACAGTGGCTATGGTTATCAGCTTTGCCATTGGGAAATACTCTTTCACCACAGCTGCCGTTGTTTGGTTAGAATAAATTATGAAAGCCTGGAAGTGGTTGAAAAAAAATCACTTACTTGGGCTCTAACATCTCACAAAACTTTGGCTTGGAAGCTGAAATTAACACTTACATCAGAATGAAAGCCACGGCTAAACTTCAAAAGACAGTTTAAAAAAAATGGGTGCTCGCTCTATTGACAAAGATGCCCATCTACAGCAGCAAAACATGGACTCCTTATGCCAAGGAAGAAAGAAAACTGAACAGTTTCCATCTCTGATGTCTCCACCATATCCTGAGCATAACATGGCATGAGAAAATTTCCAATTTCACTGTTCTGGAATAGGCCAAGATACCCAGTATGTTTATGCTCCTAAGACAGAGACACCTCCATTGGTTAAGACACAAGAATCACATGAGTGATGGTCAAATCCCCAAGGACATACTCTACGATCAGCTGGCCACTGGCAAACATCAACTTGGACAGTCCAAACTCAGTTTTGTTGATGTCTTCAAGAAAAACCTTCACGAGCTAAGCATCAATGGCCAATGCTGGGAATCAATCACTTCCGACTGCTGCGAGTGGAAAGCCAGCAAGAAGCAGGGCATACATAGCTTTGAGATGGAGAAGGTCAGTGCTGAAATAGAGAAGAGATGTCTGTTTGCCCATTGGCAGGCAAACAGAATGGTACTTGGCATGCCAGCACAAGTCCAACCATGTTTGTATATGAAACTTGCCGGAAGTTCTGCTGTATCAGACTCAGCCACGCAAGAAGCTGTGGTGGGACTGGGTAACCCACCAAAGGCACTATCTCCATTGTCTCCCAAAACTGATGGCTGCCAGTGATGATCACACAATTTGTCACTCACAACTAGTCACCAACTTATCTCAGAACTCCACAAATACAAGTCATACCTGGTCAAAGAACAAGTAGGTTGCCAGCTTCATCCACTTCACCTTACCATGGATATTGCTGTGATTTGATAATACTTTTTTCCCTTTGCTTTCTTCTGAAGTCTGGATCACAAATTAATTGTCCTATAAGTTATATAATGGCTATTGATAACAAGATTAAAACAAGCTGTCTGTTTAATTATGTATGCAATCCATCAGTTCTTCCCATTACCTCCTACCACGTGGTACGTGAAGTCTTCATATTTATTGTTTGCTATAAACATCATTATTTCATCAGTTCATATTTTTGGAAATATATATTTATATATCCAAAATATTTTCCCCATTAAGCAGAGATAATTCTGCACTAGGTTTTCCATTAAATAAACAGAGATATTGTTACTCTTGTTGGTAACATCCCTTCTGAGAATCTAGCAAAAGTACTTAGATGCACAAAAAAGCAGAAAAACCCAGGAAGAAATTCAGATTTTTATCTTCTGCAAATGAAAGCAGAGCAGGACAAAACTGGGGCAAATATGCCTTAAAATACAAAACATCTGCTTTTGCTTACAATATGATCCGAGCCTGTCAAACTCAAATTTCTTACTTTCAGAAAGGTTATACATTATCATATCTTGCTGGCATCAACTGGTTTTGCTGCCTGATAACCACTGAATTGTTTAGTCTAGATTCACCTTTTACAAGTGATTTTGTGTCTATTTAGAGGCCTGCCAGTATAGCTATGCTGACAGTTATACCAGCACCCTTCACTTCATAGAGCTTCAGTTTATTTCCACAAAAGGGCCCCAAATGGGACAAGATAGACAGACAAAAGGATTGTTTGGTACCAGCTTCATTGTTGCCACATGGGAACCTTTGCTGGCAAACCTATGGGCACTGACAGATGTGCAGCTCCCCGGTCTAACTCACAGCACTTCACAGAAAGCACCATGAGCTAGACTGACCCTTCCAACCCAACAGATGTTCACTGTTGGGTCAGGAGGGTGGGGATCAAGCTCCACCCTGCAGCCAAACCAGCATGTCTGCAGCCTCTTCCCTTATCCCTGCCCCTGCCCCACCCTTCCAGCTTCAGTGCTGTCTCAGGATGAAAGGGTGAGAAGGCAGGGGAGGGAGGTCCATTCTGAGGTTTGCTCAGCCTGCACTGGGGTTGGGGGGGGGGGGGGGACTGGAGACACCCCCCCCCAGGGGGGGGCTCCAATCCACATACCCCACTCTCTAGCACAGGCTGGACAAACCCCAGACAGAACTCCCTCCCCTTTCTTCCCTCTTTCCCATCCTGAAGACCACACTGGGCATGTGGATGGGCTGCTTCAGCCCAGCCCTGCTCCCAGCACATGCTAAACGAAATTAATGATGGTGCTCCATTTTGGAGTGCCTTCATCTTAACCCTCATGTAAGGAGAGTTCATTTGTCATGCTATTGGGCACTTCTTAAAGTGCTCTGCTACTGTATGCTTCTGTTAGCACACAGCTGTAGAGCACTTTCAGTGGCTGATCACACAACAAAACATCACTTCTGTCAGTGCCTCGAATCAAGCCAAAGGGTGAAACATAGCTTATGCCTAAAAGTTTTTGGCAGCAAACTCTAGCAACTTTGGAGGAGAAGCTGGCCTTTAAACCTAAGAAAATCAATGAGCTACAGCCCCACACTGTCCATTTTGTGACTGACTCTATAAGTTGTTCCAGCCTCCTCTGCAGCTATTTAAGTATTTTGTTTTTTACTCCACCTGCTCTTACCTTTCATTTTTTCTCGTAGTAAACCTGAGATGGTTGAATGCCTTCCCAATGTCTGTCAGTTTTATGATGCTTCTCTAAATGCTGCCCCCTTAGCGATGGTGTTCCTTGTGCTTACAGTCACAGTCACTTTATATGAAACATGCCCAACATCCATTTTCTTTGCTGCTGAAACTGCATTTGATGAACTCATGTTCTATGTCCATGACAAAAGACAGGCAGTAATTTTCTGCAGAATTTCAAGCCAGTGCTGATCTTGCTCTTTCAGTGACAGATGAGGCAAATTCAAGAAGTCTAAACTTTGCAGTTTTGAAAATGTTTTAGCCTTGCCAGGTGGTACCACAGTAAGATGTTATGCTGACCCCAATGAATCTCTTTTAAAATGTCTGACTTCAGCACTTTCTGGGTGATTTGTAATGAGTGTGAACAGTCTGCTTCTCCCAAAGTTGCTTCCAATAACCAGATCATGTGGCAAAAAAGTCAAGTTTTAAATACAAATTACCTTTTCAGATATTCTGCAGGAAGCACCTCTATGCTGTACTATTTTATACCTATAAGAATTGTTTCCATACATTTTAAAATAATCATTAAGGTAAGATAACAGTCACAGGCTTTTGCAAAACACATGGGCTTTACATACCCAAAACCATTCAACAGCCTAACCATTCAATAGAGACAAGTTCCTTTCACAGTTAAAGAAATCCACTTTGTTCCTATTCATTCATTAAATTCTAATCTGGCTGTTGTTTATATGGTGGTAGAGAGGCT
>NW_005842794.1:210338-211383 GCF_000455745.1 Alligator sinensis
AGAGTTTACATGAGTATGGAAACATGTAGAGTCTAGCCTTGGACAGACAGAGGACATTAACTAAAGCTTATCCAAAGAGTGGACTAAGGAATGAAAGGTCTGACCATGGCCACTGAAACAATTGTACCTAAAATAAAGATTGCCATGATTCTTCTGATATAACTTGTTGGATGAAGCAGAAAACCAGGAATTAATGGCAAACACAAATTGACAAACTCCAAAGCATACATTTCCTAAAATTCTATATCTATTTAGACCCTCCTCCTCTGCCACTGCAACAACAGGTATTTTTTGGACAGTAAGTCACTTTGATACCCCAAACTGTCTCCATGACAAGTGTAGGTCATCAAAACAGTATAAAGAATAAAGGATCAGTCCAAACTGCAGGTCTCTACAGAAAGTAAGCCACAGACCAAAAAAGAGACTCTCCCTTTCCAAAATCTGGCACTCCAAAAGTAAAATGAGTCACAACCTGCTACTTTTACATCTTACTACAAATGAAGTAGACATGTTTACAGAGTCTCTGTAAAAATGTTTATATACCTACTTTTGTAATATTCCATCCTCCTAGCCTTAAGATTAAGTCACAAAAAGTGGGAAGCAGGAGGAAGACTTATTTCTCTTTTGAATTGACATTAAATATGTTCAGTGACTTGAGCAGGGTAGAAAGGATCACACAGAGGTACCTAATTGGTGGAACAGGATCAGGCTCTTAAAGTGTTGGTTTGAAATTCTCTTGTGGGTATTCTATGTTTGGAGCTTAATGTCTCAAGAATTATCACCGATAAACCAAGAAAAATTCTTCTAGGACACAAAAAAATCAGTGGTTCAAGAAACAAAGAGAGTCATATTTCAAAAGTAAAAAGAGGTTTCCTGCATCAAGCCAGAACTAAAGAATGTTTAAGTGATTCATACCATACTTTATTATGGCATAAAATGAACATAATTAAACAATATTCCCTATTTAATTTCTATTGAGTGGTTACTAAATAATAGCAGTCTAGAGGTGTTCCATGGGGAAGTGTGCATTTTATATGTGAATAAA
>NW_005842794.1:211401-240078 GCF_000455745.1 Alligator sinensis
TTTATAACTAATATATTAATATTAAATTAATATTATTTTATCACACATTTTTGCTGGAGAGAAAAATCCTCAAGATTACTCTACCTTATATCCCTTTACAGCCTATGTCACAGCAATTCTTCTAATCAAAGGTGATCAGTCAAGGTCAAGTTTCCTCTCCAACCCAAGTATAATTCCTTTAATTCCACAGAATTGTTCCTGATTTATAAACCAGTGCAACTGAGAGGTGAATCAGGGTCTAAGAGACTGAAAAAGGGGGTCAAGTCCAAAGCTACCAGTGCAACAAGCAGCCTTGAAGATATCAGCCTTCCAGTCATAAATTGACCATCTGAAGAAATGTTTTTGTTCATTATTCACCTGATGATACTTGATGTCTAGAAAATGATATTTAGAAATTTGCTTTTAGAAATTGGCTTGTAGGTAGAGTAAATATTGCATTAGAATAATGGTTGAGGGGACTGGCAGGAGTTAATTGGTTTCTAAAGTCCGTTTGTAGTGAAGAATCACGTTCTCATCACTGTGTCCAAAGTTAGCAGACAAACAGGAACATACATCCTGGGAAACTGAAAATTGTAGCATCAAAACAGGCACAGTGTTCCCTTAAAATCCGTAACAAGATAGAAGCATGGAAACTTAGCATCAGGTCACAATGAACAGCTGTAACTTGGCAAGAAATCTCCAGTTTGGGTAGAATGACCAAATTAGGAAACTAAGGATGCACAATTTAAAGTACCAGGAAATTACCAAATTAAGATGTATTCATGTATTCATGTGATGGGTTTAGGGAAACATGAGATTAAGCTGACAGGGAGGAATGTGGAAAGTAAGATGACTATAGGAAGACAAATCAACGGTACCCAAAAATGAAGTCATCAGGAGAACAAGAATACCAAAGGAGGGGTTTCAGAGGCCACCATGGGCAGAGGGACACCACCAGCCCATCTCGCCCACCCTGTGAGGAGGGATGGGCATCAGTCCCCAACCTCCAAGACTGCTGACATCCTTCAAGCAAGAACTACGAGATGACACTTGCATACTGACCAGATGTACCATCTCCCTGTGAAACCCTAGGACTGGTAAATAAGTAGGTGCTTTGCTTACATTAGTCTTATTGCTATTATCAAACAGAGGTGTTGTAGTCAGTGTAAGTGAGTCGTAGTCTCTCACTTAGGAGCCATGTCGAGGTACTGGGACTGCACTGTATATATCTCCCACACTCACCTGCCACGCTTTGATGGAAAATATGTTCAGGAGGATGGATGTTCTGGCTGGGCAGTCCATCTGGTCTCCAAAAGGATCTTCTGCAGGGCTCTAACCTCACCTTTACCCTGCCCCTTTCCTCTCAGGTGGATGATCACTGTGTTCTGTGGGTATTGGGCAGAGCTTGTCTGGGTCTCTCTCTTTCTGTCTTCTGCTCCCAGAAGTCAGTTCTCTCTCTTCATCCATTCAATATACTCCTCAAATAATACATGCATTATTCCGCCAAGGTCCCTTGGAGATATTCCCATTCAGGTCATCGTCCCTTGATCCCAGCTTTCCCAATTGTCCCCTCTTTGGGAATCTGGTCCTATTTCTCTCTCCTTATCTCCCTTCACTTAGCTGGGTTATGCCGGTTGTGGCTCATGTGGTTCTCTTTCCCCAGGATCCCAGCTTGGTTTTCTACAGAGACAACCCTCCATGTCATTCCCTGCATCCCAGTTTACTTCTCTCTCCAGGAGAGCGATCCTCACTCAGGGTTGTCCTGTTCCTTGCAGCTCCCGAGGGTCTGGCATCTGGGTCTGTTTCTCTTCTGAGATCTCCCCTCCTGCAGGCTCCAGTGTCTTTCGACTGGGAATGCCAAATGCCACATTTCCTTTGGCGCTTTCCCTTTAAATGGCCCACTGCCTCCTTCGGGCCAATCAGGACCGGTTCTCCGGAGTGCGGGTTCCTGCATTCCCAGAACTGCTGGCCGCTGTGTTCCCCTGGACACTGGAGTTGCACTGCACATTCAGACTCAGCTGGATGAGTTCCCCTACCCACAGGGCTGTTACCATGGGAGCATGGCAGGGACTGGGACCCTGTCCCTGCCACAGTCAGTCATACAGAAAGGTTGGGCTCACCTGGAATAAGGTATCAGGACTGGTTTGTAAATCCAGTGCCAACAATACTGGCTTTCATTTTTTGTGAGTCTGCATTACTTTATGATATACATTCAGCTTCAGAAAATGAAAATGTGTACATACTGCTTACTGTTTCAGAAAGTAAAATGTACTGTGATAATAAAAGAACCTGTCTGGATTTTAGAACCATCTTGGGCTTCTTCTGAGGTAGTTAACTACTGTCTTTTGGAGACTTTACTTCTGTCTTTCAGCATCCTCTTTGGTCCTTTCCTGCACTGATTTCTGTACTGTCAAAGCTACCTTACCTTCTTACCCAGGTACTCAGAATTATTTATTACTATTCTAAATATATGCTATTGAATTTATTTTAATTAACTTTTGCTGCTGCAATCCTAAAATGTCATTTGGACAGCACCAACATGCTAAGTATTTTACAGATGAGTAAAAAAGAGGTGACATTCCTTGGAATCATTACCTTCAGTAGAGCCAGGATTTCACCTTCTGCTCCTACCCAAAGAGTTTCCACATGCCATGCACAGCACAAGCATATGAACAACAAAAACAAGCTTGGAGACTTTTTAAGCATATCACCCAGGGATCAAAATACACGTGAGAAATGCCTTAATGTACTGTAACTTAATATTCCTTAAATTCAGCTGGATTTTTTTTTTAGTAACTAGAAACTTTTTTTAAAAATACTCATTTATCTATACTTATAAACTAGGTCCCCTCACCAATGTGAATTAAAGGGTGGGGGGAGGGGAGGAAGTTCCAACATTTAAAATTGAAGAGCACACAGAATTAATTACAAATAAAATAACTCTGCATGTAAGGAAAATGTTAAAACTGGAGACTGAAAATATTCTTGACAATTTTATAATAATCTCACCCGTTACTACCCTTATACTCTGACAAAAGAAAAAAGAAACCTAAAATTATCTGTAAAGAGTCATTAGCATGGCATCAAAACATTAAAAAGTTTCTAAAACATTTCAGTTCAAACATATCTGATCATTTTAGACCTATTTTAACAAATTCCCTAATCAAAACCAGGTAGAACCTATTCCCTGCCCCACCCCCAACTTTCCTTAAGATTAAATGCGACTGAGATTTTGCTCTGCACTTTTTAGCTCTCCATTTTTTACAGTATGCCTTCAAAATTTAGACAGTTTTACAATGATTAATAAAAAGTCCGCCTTTTTTTGAATATCAAAAGTACTTGTACTTCCACATCTATTAAATGTAATCATCTTTCTGGGCGTATTTTTCAAATTAGCAACACTTGCCAGCATTTAGAGAAATACTCTTTCTTCTTCAGGAATATCTGACAAACATCAGAGCCAGTCTGAATTTCAAAAATGGCTGATGTGACTCTCAATGCTCTTCCACAATTCTCTTATTTTCATAATTCTCTTAGGTTTTTTTTCTCACCTAAGAACAGACTACTTTTCCCGGGTCTAAAATTGGACTCTGCTGCAATGGCTAAAAATTATAGTAAAATTGTAGAATATGAAAATGTCTACAATTTTAAATCATGTAGACTACAAAACATGCCACTAGAACTGTTACACTGTGCTGAATAAAGTAGCAGTACTTATTACCTGAATATAAGAATACCCAGATTATAAAATGACCCCCAATAATTAGATTCTATATATGGAAAATTATAAATTTGATATAATTTTCCAGGTATAGAATCTAATTATTGGAGGTTTGTGTCAAATTTGTCAACCTCCATTGCTACAGCAGGGAAAATAAATCTGAGGAGTCAGGCAGACCCCTTGCCCTCTGCTCCCTCTCCAAAAATTCGTCTCTCTGCAGCCCCTTCCCCCTCTACTGTCAGACCATGCTCTCCCTGAGCATGTAGAAGTGAGGTACACATTTGCATAAATGGACCTTGAAATAAACATAGCCATAGCAATTTGCATATAGTACTGTGAGAGGGGAGGCCAAAGTCCCCCCACCCCCCCAACACATCCTAAGACCCCGCCCAACGAACCCCAGTACTCACCACAGGGACGAAGACGAGCGGCAGCTGCAGAGAAATGCCAATGCAGGCTCGGCAGTTCCGGAGCTGCCTGAGCCTGCAAATTGGCAAGCCCCGGGGGCGGGGCTTTGGAGAAGTGCGGGCTGCTCAAAGAGCAGCTGGAGAGGCAGTCAGCTGGCTGGGGAGAGAGGAGCGGAACACCGGCCTGGAGAGACTGGCCGTGGAGTCAGGCAGCATCAGCCCTCAGCATGGGGAGGGGAAGCTGCGCATCTGCCGGGGAATCCCAGCAGAAGGAACAGGGAGCCCAAGCCCCGGGAGCAGAGGGTCTCCAGGGAGCCTCAGCAGAGAAAAGCAATTCCCCACCCAGCTCAAGAGTGGAGCCACAGCTGCATCACAGAGCTCAGGTACCGTGGTGGGGAGGAGCAACGAGGGACGGCTAACCTCCTCAGGCAGCCCAGCAAAGAGGGAGAAGCAGGAGGTGGCTGCATCAGAGCCCCATGTGGGCGTGGTAAGTACCACCAGGTGGTGGGACCAGGAGTGATTAACTCCGAGTCAGCTGGGCCCCGGGAAAAATCACACGGGAAGGTGGCCTGCCCCCATACCTGCTAGGATGGAAGAGATGGACAAATTCCCTCCCCCACCCCAGGGGGCCAAAGGGGTGCTGGGAGACAAAATCTCAAGTGCCCATCAGCAGATGCCAAACACCTTTTCAGTTAAGTTGTCAGTTAAGTCGGTCCAAAGACAAGGGATCAACTTGGGACAGATTGACGGCAAGAAAGACCTGACCCAGATCAAGGCGGGTAATGTGGATGAGGTGAGATTATCCTGGGGAAGACCACAGGGAGCAGTATTTTCCCAGGACGTGGATGTGGTAAGGGTGGGGTAAAGGGGAGGTTTGGAGCCCCACGAAGAGAAGACTAGGGTCAAGACCCCTTTGGGGCCACTGACAGGGAACTGCTTCCCCATCAACCAACATCAAAGACATGGCAGGAAAGTAGGAGCAGCACCCGGTCTCACCCTGACGTCGCTAGGAACCAAGGCACCAACCAGAAAGGTGCTAAAGCCCTGTAACACCTACCAGCGACAAGTACCCATAGAATTAGTTCACCCAGAAATGATGCATTTTACCTTTTTTGGAACCGCTTCAAGTTTTAGCACAGGTACTCCATAAACACACTTATAAGTAACACTTTAGCACCTACTTAGAGTATAAATTATGCATGATATTGCAGGCAGTCCTCAGACTTACGATACAAATGGTTCCTGAAAACTGTGTCTTAAGTCAAAACATTGTAACTTGGAACCAATTTTCTCATAAGAAACAATGTTATAAATAGGGGATTGGTTCCTGAACCAAGGCCCAATACACTATATTCACCAAAAATACCCCAGAATTTTGTTCTCGATCAAATATACATGAGTAATACAGCTACATTAATGTATTTATATTGTAAATAGCAATCATATTGATTTGGAAGGACTTCTTTGAGGTGACTTTGCTGGACTTTTTGAAAGGCTCTTGGTTGAACTTTTTGAAGGGTTCTTGACTGGAGTCTTCTCAGAAGTCTTGGCTGAGCGTTTTTCTGGAGTCTTGTCTGTTTTCTTAAAGAAAGTGTCCGAGGAAGTTTGGACAGATATCTTCCAGGGAGAAGAGCGATGCAGAGAACTTGTTAGCTGGTGTGGCATTGCATCACATCAAGAGTTGTAAGACGAAACTGACGTCATAAAGTTGAAACAGGGTGTCAATTTATGAACATTGTAAGCATGAAATTTTGTAACTCGAAATGTTGTTAGTCAAGGACTTCCTGTAGTTCAAAGCCAAGAGGTTCATGGTTTACCATATAGTTCACTGGTCAGGACCTACTGGCTTGATGGCAAAAGTGGGCTATGCTGAGGCTCCTTTAATCTTGCACATTTCCCTTTGCATCACTCCCCTCCCCCCCCACCCCCCCTGCTGCTGATTGATGGAGGAGCCCCATTTAAACCTTTCACCTGATCAGCAGAGAAGCAAAAACCACAATTTTAAACTTGGCTCTGTTTTTGTCTTCCCACTGATGATTGGCTGAGGGGCCCCGGCAACCCCGCTGCTTACTGCTGACTAGTGGGGAGACAAAAACAGCGCTGAATTTAAAACCGCAGTTTTCACTTCCCTGCTAATCAGGAGTGGGCTACAAGCAGGGCCCCTCCACCAATCAGCAGGGAGTTGGGGGGGTGGGGGGGCGCAGGGGAGGCATGCAGGGGAACCTGCAAGACTACCGGAAATAGGAAAGAAAAAGTGCAGTTCAGCTTTGGGAATGAAAAGGCAGTACATATATATTGAATGTAGTGGCTCATCATGACTTTAAAAAGAGTCAGCACTGATGGGGACTGCGCTCAATAAGTCCTACCATATGTCTTATTTAGACGGGATGCACTAACATTTGCCCAATATAGGCTATGTGTGCACAGCTGTATATACTGTAATGGGGATGAGATTCTGTAACTATATATGTGTTTTAAAGACTGGTAGGGTGTAGTGTATATATATATATATATACACACACACACACACACATCTACCTATATATAGAGAGATATATTTTTGCAAAAAAAATAAGTTTTAATTTTTTATATATATAAGTGTTTTTATAGGGATGCTCCATGTTGGCTTTGTTTAAATCAACTTCATAGTTGGTTTCCATTCCTGAGCACATACTGCATTTTGCAACAGTTCAAAGATAGAAAACATTTATATTTAGTGAGGTTTCCTTGTATGTAAATGTAAGACAAGGGGCTTTTTCCCCCATGTTGATTTGGGAGGGTTGGGGGGGGTGGGAACCTCATCTTATATTTGAGCAAATACACTATAATCTATGAAATAAAGATCAACTCATATATCCTCTCTCTTGCTAGGTCAGAAAGAGTGCATCCTTCTTCTCCATGGAAGGATGGAGCGTCTCCCAAGGCAAATAAAACTGAATTTTTATAAAAATAGAATGAGTTGATATTTAAGGGAAATTGTAGTTGTAAGAAAAAAAAAATCATGGGTAGGTCTAGATTGGATGATATTCAGTACTGGGACACCCAGTTTTATTTTATTTTTTTAACTACTAGACTACAAAATGACCACTACCTATACTTTGCTGAATAGAGCAAAGACAGTCACATTCCATTAACAACAAGTTTAACAGATAAAATTTCTACACAGTATATGTTTGCTTATATCAGCTCAATACACTGAAATATGTTGACTTGAGACTTCATTACCTAATGATTCCTATTTGTAGTATCATTCATTTTGAAGGGGAAAAAAGTACATCACCAAAAAAAGTGGTTTAACACTCTACGAAGTTCATTTTTAAATGACACAAGTAATCATCATCCATATTTCTCTACGGTAGGTAAAATGGTTTACTTTTTACATGGTTCAAATGGGAAAATAAGATTGAAGTTATGAAAAGCAGCTATAATTTAAGCAGTAAAATTACTAACAGAATCAAAGTCAAAAACTTGCTAAACCTATAAAAAGAATTATGGTCCCATTAACCTTGCTGCTTCATCCAGTCACATTTGGCTGATACTGTCAACTGTGGAAATGATATTGAAACATATTAAGCTTGATCAATGAACATCAAAAATGCTAAACTGAGAGCAAAGAACAGAAAAATGAGGCATTTATCATGCGAACTGCAAGAAATTAGGGCAGTGACTGTCAACATGAATAGTAATACAGCTCCAAGATTCACAGTCCTAAAATCTACATTTCAAAGTTATTTAAGTCAAGTGTTTCCAGGAAAAAAGTAAGTTTAGTGGGACCGCTTCCACAAGTAGCTCATTATAGTTTGTATATTATTACTCAATTCATGTCTCTTGGCACTTCTTAAATTGCAAGGCACTATTTAATACTAAGAGTGACAATTATTTTTTAAAGAGGAAAAGACAAAGCTCAAGTGACTTAACAACTAAACAAGTCAAGGGTGCTTGTACACGTGATGGGGGTTTAATCCTCGGGCTTTTCGTCTATGCCCCATAAATTGTAACAGCGGGTTTTTAATTGAAACCCACCGTTTCAATTTTTCCATCATGTTACAGCAAGGGGCCCGATCCCCTTTTCTTTTTCTTTTTTTGTCAGAGCTAGAGCCTACCCATGACTGGGGGGCAAGCTGCCAGCAGGCTGAGCAGCCCCTGAGCTGCAGGGGGCTGTGGTCCTTCCTTCCACGGTTGTGGTGCCCCCAGCTAGGCTGCTAGCAGGCCAGGTGCTGCCACAGCTCACAGGCAGCATGCAGCTCAATCCAACTTTTCCCAACCCTACCCAGGGAGCAGCACCCAACGGGCTTTCAGCGGGCGGGCTCAGGGAAAAGTTGGATCTGGTCAGGTGCTGCCTCTGAGCTGGGCAGGCTCTGCTGGGGGAGGGGAAAAAAAAAAAAGGATCGGGCCCCTTCAACTTCTGCCTTTAGCAGGCTCCTGCGTCTGACAGGACAGCTGGGGCTGCCCAAGAATGGGCTGTCTTGCCCCTTGTTTCATGTGACATGCTGTGGGTAATCAAGGAACAGCTCCATACTTAATATAAACAGTGTCTTTATTATAGCAGTTTCTTACAGAGCTGTTACATGGCCTGCTGTTCTGCACCAGACTCCCTAACTCTCCTCCTCTTCCTGTCTCCTCCCCCTCATGTCCTGCTCCTCCTTCAGACTCCTCCTTTCTGCTGCTGCTGGTTTTGCCTCTGAGATCCATATATATTGTTACAACCCTGGAGCACCACGGGAGGGCAGCCGGAGAGTGGCTGGGTTTGCTGGTGGCAGGAACAGTGCACAGGGCACGGGGCTGCCTGGGCCAGCTGCTAGCTGGCTGAGTGCTGCCCCAGCTCAGTGGCACCTGATTCAATGCTTCCATGATCCTGTCCAGGCTTGCAGCACCCCATGCACTGTCCCCACTGCCCTCTTCAGCTGCCAGCACACTCAGCTTGCTCCTGGGGCAGTGAAAGGAAGCAGCAGGAAGGCAACTAGGTTTGCTGGTGGCCAGAGAAAGCAGCAGGGACAGTAGACAAGGCACTGGAAGGGCTCAGGGAAGCATTGGATTGGGCACCTCCGAGCTGAGGCAGCATCTGGCCAGCTAACAGCCTGCCTGGGCTTCCAGCACCTCATGTACTATCCCCCACTGCCTTCTCCCACTGTCCTCCTGCTGCCTTCCTGCGCTGACCCAGGGGCAAGCCAACTCATTCCCAGGCAGCCCCAGATGTTCTGCCTTCAGCAGGCTCCTGCAGCTGGCAGAAGCGGCATGGGGCCCAATCCTTTTTTTCTGTGGAGCCTACCCACCTCTTCCATGGCCAGGGGGCGAGCTGACAGCTGCATTATTGCAATTTGAAACATTTCAAACTAAACCACATCAGGATGTAGTTTAGTTTGTAACAATGCCAACTCATTTTAAACCCGCAAAACCCTTGCACGTGTACAGCATGACACCATTAAGCCACACAGTGACATTTTCATCATGTGTTCATGGTAATAGTGTCATGTGTACAAGTGCCCCATGAGACCAAATCTGGTTGAACAATTGTCCAAATTCAGAAAAATAAGGAGCTACATTGAATCACCATGCTATCTGCAAACAGAAGTATACAGTCAATCTTTAAATAATATGTAAAAATAAATGTTTTTTACTTTGTAATGATGCTTAGCTACCAAAGCTATTATACTGAAAGAATACAGGAAGGCTTTGTCTTCCATGACCACAGTCAGCTCTTTGGTGAGAGAGGCAGCAAGCTGCTGGGAAAGGACAGCCTCCACCTCTCTCCACTGGGGAGGAGGCTCTTCTCAGCCAGACTGGCTGACCGGCTCCACCAGGCTTTAAACTAAGCCCACCGGGGAATGGGGGGACTACCACCACTGCTGGCCCACTGAGCAACCCTTGCAAAGCCAGCAGACCAAGGCACTTATGGGAGCCCACCCCTGCACCGGCCCTAGAGCAAGCTGCAGGCAAGGCAATGGTGCCCAAGGGGACACTTGCCTGCCTGTACACCAATGCTAGGAGCTTGGGGAATAAACAGGAGGAACTTGTCCTCCTGCTCAACACAAACAATTATAATGTCATAGGGATAACGGAGACCTGGTGGGACTCCACCCATGACTGGACCATGGGTATAGATGGCTATACCCTGTACAGGAGGGATCGAGTGGACAAAAGGGGTGGAGGAGTAGCTCTCTACGTCAAGGAGAGCTATGCGTCCCTATAAGCCGACATCGGCACCCAGGGTGGATGACTAGAGACCCTCTGGGTTAAAATCTGTGGGGAACACAGCACAGGGGATACAATGGTGGGAGTCTACTATAGACCTCTCTCCCAGAATCAAGAGATTGACCAGGAGTTCACCAGGGAATTGGCTGAGGCCACACACTCCCTGTCCATGGTTGTCATGGGAGACTTCAACTACCCAGACATCTCGTGGCAAGAGCGCTCGGCTGAATCCGAACAGTCACAAAGCTTCCTCACGTGCGTGGATAAGCTCTGACTCAAGAAGTCTATGGGCCAATGAGAGGTTGGCTCGACCTGTTGGCAACCAGGGACGACCTAATCAGTGACCTAATGATCGAAGGGAAGCTGGGTGACAGCGACCACAAGCTGATCACCTTCACCATCTGCCGAAAAGCTGTCAAGTCAGTCAGCAGTACAGAGGTCCTCGACTTCAGGAGAGCTGACTTTGACAAGCTCAGGAGACTTGTCGGTGAGGCCCTAAGGGACCACGACCCCAAGGGGAGGGGAGTCCAGGAAGAGTGGTTAATCCTCAAGGGAGTGATCATAGATGCACAAGCTAAGGCTATTTCATCTAGGAGGAAAGGTAGCACAGCAGCCCCCTTGGCTCAACAAGGAACTAGCGGACCTTCTGTGTCTAAAAAGACAGACCTACAAAGGATGGAGGACACGATCCACCTCCAAGGAGGAATATACTGCACTGGTCTGGACCTGCAGGGAGCGAACCAAGAAAGCCAAGGCTGCAATGGAACTCCGACTGGCTACAAGTATCAAGGACAATAAAAAGTCCTTTTTTAGATATGTGGGGAGCCAGAGGAAAAGCAAGGGCAACATTGAACCCCTGCTAAACCAGATGGGAGAACTGATGACTGACGCCCAGGAAAAAGCCAACTTACTAAATGGGTACTTTGAATCAGTCTTTCACAAGTCCTATGGGATGCCCCTGCCCATTACAGGACAGGGACGCCTGAGTGAGGGTGGTTCCTTACCCTCCATCAATGCTGACCTCATGAAGGAACACCTTGAGAGGCTGGACACCTTCAAGTCAGCTGGCCCTGAAAATTTGCACCCCAGAGTACTCAAGGAGCTGGCCTGCATCATAGCTCAGCCCCTGGCATGGATCTTTAAGAGCTCCTGGCGCCCTGGTGAAGTGCCCAATGATTGGAAGAAGGCCAACGTGGTGCCTATCTTCAAGAAAGGGAGGAAAGTGGATGCAGCAAACTACAGGCCCATCAGCCTGACCTCTATCCCGGGGAAGGTCTTAGAAAAGATTATCAAAGAGGCCATTCTTAACGGTTTGGGCGATGGCAATACCCTGAGGGATAGCCAGCACAGGTTTGTTGCAGGTAGGTCGTGCTTGACCAATCTCATTTCCTTTTATGACCAGGTGACCTATCACCTGGACAGGGGAGAAGAGATTGATGTCATATATCTTGACTTTAAAAAAGCCTTCAATCTGGTATCCCATGATCACCTCTTCGCAAAACTGGCTAACTGCAGCCTCGGGTCCACCATGATCCTCTGGCTGGGAAAGTGGCTCCATGGTTGGACCCAGAGGGTGGTGGTTGATGGAAGTCAATCGTCATGGTGCCCTGTGACCAGTGGGGTCCCTCAAGGCTCTGTCCTTGGACCTATATTGTTCAACGTCTTCATTAACAATGTGGACATTGGAGTCAGAAGTGGACTGGCCAAGTTCGCTGATGATACCAAACTTTGGGGTAAAGCATCCACACCCGAGACAGGGAGGTAAATCCAGGCTGACCTTGACACGCTCAGGAAATGGGGGGACGACAACCTGATGGTGTTTAACACCGAAAAATGCAAGGTTCTCCACCTTGGGAGGAAAAACCTGCAGCATGTTTATAGGCTCGGCAATGCTATGCTGGCTAGCACTATAGACGAGGGGACTTGGGGGTCAGGACTGACCACAAGATGAACATGAGCCACTGATATGATGCTGCGGCTAGTAAAGCTAGCAAAACCCTGGCTTGTATCCAGAGATGCTTCTCAAGCAGATCCCAGGATGTCATTCTCCCGTTATACTCGGCCTTGGCGAGGCCGCAGCTGGAGTACTGTGTCCAGGTTTGGGCTCCACAATTCAAAAATGTGGAGAAGCTTGAGAGAGTCCAGAGGAGATCCACGCACATGATCAGAGGTCAAGAAAACAAACCTTATGATGAGAGGCTGAGAGCTATGGGACTCTTCAGCCTGGAAAAGCGCAGGCTCAGGGGTGATCTGATGGCCACCTATAAGTTTATAAGGGGTGTTCACCAGGATCTGGGGGAACATTTGTTCACCAGAGTGTCCCAAGGGGTGACAAGGTTGAATGGTTATAAATTCCTGCAAGACCATTTCAGGCTGGACATAAGGAAGAACTTCTTTACTGTCTGAGCCCCCCAAGGTCTGGAATAGCCTGCCATTGGAGGTGGTTCAAGCACCTACTTAGAACACCTTCAAGAGAAATCTGGATGTTTTTCTTGCTAGGATACTATGACTTCCTGCCCCTGGGGCAGGGGGCTGGACTTGATGATCTTCCAAGGTCCCTTCCAGCCCTAACATCTATGAAATCATAACTGTTTTCTATTTTAGCATGTTTTTATTAGCCATTTGTTCAAGCTACTTTTAAAAATAACTGTCATTCTACCCTACTTTAAATAATTTGTGTTGAGTTTCATAAACCACTAACCAAAATAAATTAGAGTCTGATCTCCATAATATGATATTATCTTATTCCAGATTTAAACCACTTGAACAAGAATCAGGGGTCTTGCCATGCAAGAACTAACCAAAAGAAATATATAGGCAATAAGTCTACTTTAGCAAGAAACACCACAAGGACAAGTGAGAGGCTCTTTAATTTGCCCATTTTTACACTGGCTCCCATAAAAAGAACCATAGTAATCCAAAATTTCCAAAATATTCGGATTCATCTTCAAAAGATTCTCCTAGCATGGAAACTATATAAAACAGCAATGGGCAGATCCAGGATTTCAAAAACAGAGGTGCAGAAGCAGTGACCTGCAGTGCTGGCAAAAACTCTGAGCATCCTCCCCCCCACCCCCTCCCCCACTCCGAGGGGCTCCATTGCTAGGGGGGGGGGGGGGGGGGGGGGGGGGGATTCTTACTTACTTCCACAAGCCATCTTCGATCCACCCCTGAAAACAGTTACAGCTGCCTTTTAGAGACTCCCCTCTTGAACTCTGGTGTCAAGTAGGTGCCAGGTAGTAGCTGGTGAAAAGTGATGGTGTCAGACTTGTGAAAAAATAGTACTACCAAGACTCATGGCAGCACTATTGCCCATATGCAGCCAGTGGCAAGCTGCTACAATTTAGGCTGTCTTTTAGGATTTTCTTGGTACACCAAGCATCAGTCCACCTGCCTTGGGGAGTGCAGAATAAAGCCTCTTTCATCCTTCCATTTCCCTTGGCTTGAAAGTCCTCTTTGTCCCCATCCTTTTGAGGAACGTATACATCTGAGTGTCTTTTAAAAAATTTGCTTGATTTTAAATCCACTAACAATTTAAAATTAGGTCATACTGTGGTGAGGCTACCTTTCAGAGGAAGAGAAGGAAAAGAATACAGCAGGCTGAAAAATGGTAAAAAAGAAGGGCCATTAGCCAATAGATAGCAGGCTGAATTAACTACAGTTTTTCTGACTATCCATTCTAATATTTTGATGATAGTCACGGGACAAACTCTTGGGCTTACTGAAGCCTGGCCCCAGTGATATCAACTTCAGTACTTCTGAAAGAAGTACAGCACTCTAAAAACTCCAAATTAATATTTTTTTAAAAAGTCTGTGCTATCGTGTGTGGCTGTTTCTATCAAATATGTGCCCTAGATACTTGCCTAGTAGTTGACCTAGATACCTAGATATTTGCCTAGTAGTTGAAGTATACACAAATTTAACAACTCACTCATCAGTCTTGTAACAAGGACAGAAGAGAACCTATGCAGCGAGAACACCAAGCTCAATCTTACCTCTCACGTTAGTTGTGTGACAGGTGTCCAGGAACTAGGCATATAACATCTGCAGAACAATAGTGATTAAAGGTTAATCACTAGGTTAATACTAACTTGGAGCGCCACAAGAATGGTAGAGACCATATCCGGCGTATACATGAGGTGTTGAGGAGAAAAAACTGAATCCAGCACTCCAGCATGAGGACGCCCACAGCAGACATTTTCAATAGAAGTGAGGAAGAGGAGATGAGGAAAAAAGGATTCTAAAAATCCCTCCTCCTGGCAAAAGAAGTGTAAATTTGATCCACATACCCTCAATAACATAGCTACATTTCCCATCACTGTGCTTTAGACTAAGCAGCTGACGAAATGCCTACCACAAACTGCATTGTCATCACTACAACATGTAGCACCAAAAAATGTGAAAATAAATTACCTAAATATGTCACTTCCTTTCTTATTTTTCTATGCTTTACTCTCATTTTATAAACTTCTACTTTCTCCCTCTTCTCTTACAGCTTTCCATTTTTCTGCTTTTATGTTTTCCTTCACTATTTGTTACCTTTCCCATTTTTTCACTGTAAATCAATATACATAGAAAACGTTCTTATAAGTAAAATTGCAAAGTCAAGCACTCAAACTTTAGGAAATACCAGAATTAAGGTTTCCTGGGCAATCTTTCTAATCCAATTTTATCCACTGCATCATAAGAAATGTAACCCAGGTCTTCTAAATTATAGATAAAAAGGGCTTTAAAAACAAATAACTGTATCAATTTTCCTGTCTATGAGATAAGGACAATAAAGGCAGGGAATAGGTTCAAAGGCATCAGGTACAGTAGCATCAAGCTGTCACATCAGAAGGAAGCTTGACAGAGAAGTTCAAGAGGGAAAGGAACAATGGGGTGAGGCGGGAGAAAAGGGATTAAGTAGAGTAACACAACTGAACTAACTAGGGCTGTGTACAGCCTCAGTAGCTGATTGGATTCAGAGGAGATTCGGCCCGATTCAGAAAAAGATTTGGAAAAGATTTGGCCAATTCAGAGATTCAGCCATAGACTAAACAGGCAGGAGACAGTTGCCTCCAGCTGGTAAATCTGTTGGGGTTGGGGGATGGAGGGATTGGGGCTGGGGCCAGGACAAGTTGTCCAGCCAGGGCAGGGTGGGCATGGGATGCAGGTACAGCAGCACTGGGAGTGGGGGGCTCTGCCCTGCTGCCACTTGCCCAGCCAGAGCGGGCAGTGGGGGGGGCAGGATGCAAGTGTGGCTCACTCCAGACATAAGGGGGCAAACAAAGAGCAGCAGGGCATAGCCCCCACTCCCTGCGCTGCTGCACCCGCATCCTGCACTACCCCGCCGGCTGGCAAGTGGCGACAGGGCAGAGCCCCTGCTCCAAGTGCTGATGTGGGTGTGGCTCGGTAGGGCACCACACGCTGCCTGGGAGATGGAGCAGCTCCATGCGTCACCCAGAGCCCAGCAGCACTCAGCCCCAGTGGCCCCAGCTCCCAGACAGCACACAGCACCATGCTGAGCTGCACTGCCCCCGCACCATGGGGCAGCTGCCATGTGGGTGGCAGGCAGGGGGGCTTCTCCTGCAGCTTGCCCCACCTAGGGAGAGGCAGGCACAGCTGGAGAAGCCACGGGAGAACCTGCAGCCCACAGATGTGCCCGTCTCTCCCCAGCCGATCCAAATCACTGAATCTCTCTGAATCAGCGCCAAATCTTCCAAAGCCAATTTGGCCGAGTCAATTCAGGACAGCGATCCAAATCTCTGAATCGAATTACTGTCCTCCGAATCAGCCAAATCCAAATCGAATGCCTCCCTAGAGCCTAGAACTAACCATTCAGAGGAGAGGGATATGTCAAATATGTCCCAAAACACAGAAGGATAACAAGAAGGGTTTCTATAAGTATGCCAGTAGCAAGAGGAGGATCAGGGAAAAGTGTGGGTCCCTTACTGAATGGGGGAGGCAACCTTGAGACAGAGGATGCAGAAAAGGTAGAAAACTGACAAACGTAATAGGTATTTCATTATTTTTTTGTTCTGCTCAGTAGATTTATTCTACACTGTAACTGTAGTCCAAATCGTAGTTTAAGTTTTTCACACAACCATTTCATTAATGAAACATGTATCATTAACCTAGTGTCAGTCAGTCTAGTGCACTACACTGCATGATCATTTAATTTTATAAAAGAGTCTGGCTTACAACTGTAGATAGATTTGATTTTCTATAGCTTAAAAATTAGCAACTATGGTAATTTAAACTGATATTTGTATTCAGTGCAAATAATAATCAGCTCCTTAATGCATTGCAAAACTTAGTTTACATACAGTATTTGATATCTAATTCCAACAGATATTATGCTCCCCATCATCACTTGCATGCCTAATAACAGAAGTAGTAGATGCTATCAATAACTATTTTTCTATCAACATTTTTAATTGTCAGCAAGTACCATCTTCTATACTTGTCAGGTGACTTGATTGTTGAATAAAAATGTAGACAAGTAAATTAAACCTCACAATATTTCTATAAAACAAAGTATTTCCTAAAGTTTGAGTTATTTTATAACTAGGGAGAGTGTCCCAGGGACACAGGTTTAGAAGAGAGGGAAGCTGGGGTTACAGGAAAACCCCAGTCCAAAATAGAAGGGAAAGAAAGCCCCAACATACCTTTTGTAGGGGCCGGAAGGAGTGAGGGAATGCATGCCAAGAAACCGCCCACGCGGTTCATTAGCCACGCTCATATCCAGCTGGGGTCGGGTGACGTCAGAAGGAGACGCCACCCAGCGGAGATAAAGGGCAGCCCCGAGAACGCAGGACCCTGGCCAGCGATCGGAGAACCCGCGGGGAAACCCCAGGCTGGAGACGCGCAACCGCGGCATCTGGCTGCCAGTGACGGTGGAGGCGGAGGCAGCTGCAGCGGCAGCGAGAGCCTCAGCGGCGAGGGGAGAGGCAGAGGGTTCCTGAGCCGGAGAAGACCGGCAGGGATCAGAGACACCAGCAGAGAAGCCAGCAGTGGGAGCAGCAGAAGCAGCGGGAGCAGAGGGGGTGGCGAGAGCAGCAAGAGCCACGAGACCAGAGAGAGCAACGAGAGCAGCGGGAGCAGCAAGCGCCGGGGAAGCAGGAGTAGCTATGGGGGATCTCGGAGCCAAGGAACGGCGGGAGATCCCGAACTGGGGAAGGCCAGCGGGGATTAAGGGTGCCAGCAGAGAGGCCCACAGCGTCTCCAGGAGGAGCCAGCTGTAGCAATCGGACCTCAGGAGACTGTACCTACATCCCCGAATAGAAGCCAAACCTAGGGGAGAGAGAAGAGTCCTGATTGGGGCAAGCGCCCGAGTCTTGGGACACTGAGGCACAGGGTCCCCACAGGGGGGCACTCCATTTTCCTTTAGGGCTCCATCTTTCCCGACCGTTGCACCTCTCCGGCGGTCACGGTGGTGGGTATTCACGCTGTGTCACGGCTGGTGTTTTGGGAATAGGGGTAAGGGTCAAGGCAAGGGTCATGGTACCTCTTGTTACGAGAGGTCCATAGAGCTCTCGGCTTGGGGAAAGGGATGCACGGGGAGCCACTGCCGGTGGAGATCAAGGCTAGGGACACTGGGTAGTCGAGCCGGAACCCGAGGGCCTCTTAGCCTTCATGCCGGAGCCCAGCCAAGACACCAGGGCCTGCAGCTGTAGAGCAACGGAAGGTTCAGGAGAAGAAACCAGCAGGGGCCAGCTATAAAGAGAGGCTTGGGGACCCGCCGCAGAAGGTGGCGTTTGGCCAGGGTGTAGGGGAGGTTGGAGCCCCATGAGTGCCCGCCGAGAGGCATGACGACCTTGAAGGCTCCCTCAAAGGGGACCCCCTCCACTGAGGATCCATTCAAAGTCATGGGAGGCAAGTTAGGGGGACCCCCTGACATCAGCTGAGGTACCCACTGGGGTACATTCGCAGGCCAGGAACAAATCGGATCAACTGCCCAGGCAAAGGAGCTCGGGAGCACCTAATAGAGCAAAGGCAGGCACAAGAGAGACACTGAAAACCATAGCGATTGAGTAAAATGTCACACAAACATCTCAAAACAAAGCAGGGAATAAAACTGCATCATCTACACTCCTGGTTACATCCTTTAACCTTAGACGTTCCCCTTCTATGTGTTCATACACATGCAATATATATGTTATTAAAATATGAACACTAACTGTGATTTTCCTAAATATTTTTTGCAGTCAAATATGTCATTTAAGTATGTCATTTAAATATTTCAGCAGCATAGCAAGGTTTACCGAGGAGGTTGATGGTTTCTCCTGTATTTAGGGGAAAATTTAACATGGAAAAATTACACTGGAAATATCAGATCCTTATTGTGCAATTAAAATAGACTGGAGGATTAATACATTATTTAAAAATCAATACTTTGTGGAAATGAGTTAAAAATGTTCAAATATCACATTCTTAGAAACTGAAGAGTGACTTGTGCTTACAAACAGTTATATCTCCTAAAGGACCAAATTAAGGAAATATTTAAGTTTGGGTAATTCGCATCAGAGCTTAATTACGCAACTTTTTGCAAAATGCATGTACTTCCTCAACAAATGCTGAAGCATGGATGGACCAGCCGGGCTGGGCCTGCTGTCCCCCCCCCACACCCTGCACTGCTGCAGTAGGCCAGCTTTTCTCCCAGCTCAGGCTTGTTCCCCCCCCCACAGCATCCGGCCTGGTTCTCCCTCACATTGGGCCTGGGCCTGCTCCTTCCTTCCCCCTGCCACTGCGGCGGGGAAGGGGGGTGGCTCCAGACCCCAAGCAGCGTGAGGGAAGGGGGAGCGGGCCTGGATGGGGGGGGCTGGGGCTCTATCCCCACCTGCTCCCCTCACCCCCCATCATTCTTGACAAGCAATTGTCTGGTTTTTAAGATAAGAGCTTATGTGAATTTATTTTCTTTGTTCATCTTAACTCATAAGGAATAGTAAAATAAAAACAAAAGTATTTTAAAATACTGTATATGACTGAAATGAAAGGGGCCAAAGGACCTTGAAAAATAAGACACTGTCTGTTATAAGAAAATAATATTATCCAGACTGCAACACTTTGGTAATCACTGAATTATTACATTCTGAGATGTATTTTTATCTCTGTTGATTTTCCAATTCTCTTGGGATAGTAGCTGTAATAATAATACCACTACAAGGTTAGAGGACTCTGCCCTTCAGTAGCTTAGCAACCAACCAAATGAATAGAATGAAGGACAAAAGTACACCCTATGATAATGTACTTCACATTTTACTGCATAATAGTTTCAGAATTTTTAGTACTATTAGCACTGCAGTTCTTTCCAGATAAGAGATGATAAATGAACTCTTCCTATCTTCAATGAATTTTTTGCCGAGGCTTCCTTTTTCTGAAGAGGTGAAAGACAGAATCCCCAAATTAATTTGTTACTGGTATCAACTACAAATCTTGCCGATAACAGTTTTAGTTCATTTAGCTTGGTTCTACTTCATACCATACTAGAAAACAAAGCATCAAGGACCAGAGCCTAACCAAGGTGCATAAGAAAGGCAAGTCCAAAGAATGACTGGAGCCTTACACATTATATGCGTTTGGGAAAGGATTAATGTCCAACCAAACATTAAGTCCTGGAAGCTGTCTGCATAAATTATTCTTAAGGAATACAATGGATTTCTCTCGGGGAAGTCTTATGGAATCAGGTTCCAAGTTCTTAGTTTTTTCAACAGATCCAACAACAAACTATACACAAAGCTGCAAGTTGATATCACTATTTAACTCCTTTTTGACTTGTTCTTTAGTGTTAATTTAGTAGAGATGCATCAAATAATTAGGGTGAAAGAGATTTCCTTATAAATTTTCTTTATTCAAATACCTAACAAAATCTATAGCAATAAAACCATATTTTTAAAGCCGATTCATGCAGTCCCTACCCTCATTAAATAAACAAGGGCTTACAAGTTACTTATTGTAATTCCTTTGAGCAAGAGCTACTTCAGTTTTAGAATGCAATGTTAGCTGACCGTAAAAACAGCATATCACATTTACACTTTGCAAAGTACTAACATGAAATGAATTTGTAGTTATATTTTAAGACAGCAAAGTACACTCGCTTTAGGGATTTCTAGACTACCAGAATGGTTATTAGTAACTCCCAAATGCTGAGCCACAACTGAAAAAGTTCCTTTGCCTGCTAAACAATCAAATGAGCGTTCAACCATGCAGCTAGCTAATACAAGCAAACTCCCCAAAGAAACAGATGCAAGGCAGGAATGTGACATGTCCGCTATTCATTTGTCAAGTACTGGAAAAAAATCATTCAAAGAGGGAATTGTATGGAGAAACCCAATTGTTTTAATTACATTTTATTGCTAAATTGTTCTATTTCTAGCAACAAAAGTAGTATTTTGTTTCTAAGTTATGTATACTATACAAACATAAATGGATAGTATATTTATTTTAAATTAAGGTGATCCTCAATTCCTATGAAACAGATTTCTCATTAAGATTCACGAACTACGAAACATCTGTGCTATAACACCACTCCTTATTGCAATTTTAAGCTAGAGCAGTGATTCTCAACTGGGGGGCTGCAGCACCCTAAGGTGCTTTGAGATCCTTTCAGGTGTGCCACAGGGTGCCACACAATATTTGTACATTAACACTGCAAAAATGATTCACAAGGTAAGCCCAGAGATTTTAAATTGGAATCCACAATGGATGTTAAAAACACTGTGATCTGCTCTAGTTCTTCTGAGTTCTTTGCAGTATAAAAAGTGCTCTATTATTTTTTCTGTAGTCAAAAAATGAATGACAACTAAGAGCTGACATTTTCTAAGAGGTGCCTTGCATCTAAAAAGGTTGAGAACCACTGAGCTAGATGAACAGAACTTTCAGACGATAATAAATTATAAATTTATATCAAGAATGAACTAGATGGCTCAAATCGTAGCTAAGATGAGGGACTTTCACCTCTCAAGCACTGGTTTTGGAAGTCAGGCAGTGACTTGTGTCCCATGTGAAACAAGCATTAGACAGCAGCATCACAACTGATATCAACTGGCATCACATCACAACTGATACCTTTGCCAAGTTGTATGACTCGGACAAAGGACTGAATTCACATAAAAAATTAAACTACCAGCATTCTAAAGATGGCACTTTGACATAGCGCCATGATGCTGTGTTAAGGCCCTGGCATACCACTCATTTAACGGTACCATGGTCCCTGATCCCAACAACTATACCTCCTGCCATGCCACATGCATGGCAGGAGGCACAATCTGGAGGTCAGGGATCAGATCCCAACTGTGCCATTACTACTTGGTATTGGAAGTGGATCCCAGGCTCCCTCTGCACCAGCAAGTAAAACGTTGGAGGTCCAGAGCCGGGTGTGATCTGGGGCTGTCCCAAGGCCCCATCCCTGGGACAACCCCAGACATGCCATACCTTCAATTCATGGTGCCAGACAGATCAGCCATAAAAATATTCTACATATGTAGAACATTTCTATGGCTAGTTTGCCTTTTATGGCACCTTAAATTGGGTGCACATGTAACACCCTTTGACATTTATGCCACAATTAGCATGCTACCTGCAGCTTAAAGGGCTCCCTTACACGTTACATTAGATAAATCTAGATCAAAGGCATTAATTATTACTTTAACTAGCAAATTAGAAACCATATTTTACAGTTCTATTTCTTAGCTGCTTTCCTAAAAAAAGTTTTGTTCTCATTAATTGGCATGCTCATAAAAACATGTTGGTTTGCAACTAAATATAGCCTATTCACTAGATTTGGTACTTTTTACTAACTAGAATTATTCAATATATTTATCTGTATTTAAGTAATTATGTACCTTCAAATACTATTTATTCACATTTTTTATTTTTGAATTGTTATTGCATTAGAAAAGTGAATGACACTTAACTGATAATCCTTTTTTCAGGATGCGTTTCTGACCTCTTTTGGCTGGAAACTGACTTTTAATTAGAACTTTAAAAAAACATTTTAACATAGTTTTAATTAATTATATGAAACTACCATAGATGTGCTAGATAGTAGAAAAATGGTTATCAAAATAAATGGTGCATTTAAAATGGATCCATTAAGATAGGATATATTAGAAGTGAATGTATGGATTGTTTCTTCCCATCCAGGTATGTTTTTGCCTAAAGGTGTAATTAGGTTCCTATGGAGATTGTCAAAAGTACTTATTTAGTTAGTTACCTAAATCCTACTGAATCAAGTCTTTTAGAATAAGTACATCTCATGATTTCCTACCTATTATTTATTCACAGATTTGGAAAGGAAAAACATGTCCTGCTTTTTACAATTCCCTTGTCCCTGAATATGAAGGACCTAGTCCAAATAAATATTCTCTCAGCACCTGCTAACTAAACTGAAACCAAGAGTAGGTAAGAAAATAGCTTTTTGCAAAAGAAAAGCATAAATTATTTATGGTATATCTGGAAAAAATGTGAACATTCACATGCATTCCATTGTAAAAACTGAAAATGGTACAAATATTTAATGCAAAGCATGATAAACTTCAGCATTATACACATCATCTCCTTTATTCTGCATGTAATTAAAAAGGCAGCATTCAGTAGAAGAGGGCTCATCAATATAGCATGTTTATTTAAATTATTTTAAATGTATTACAGTAAGTTTAGGCATTAAACTTTAAACTGGCATCAAACCAGCAAGTTTCGCAGATCGGAACCAGATGAAGTTCAACATTGAGTAGTATAAAGTGCTCCATCTGGGGCCGAACAATCCCCAACATACTTACAGGCTCAATGGTGCAAAACTGACTAACATCATGACTGAAAGGGACCTAGGGGTAATAACAGACCATAGTAAGAATATGAACTGCCAGTGCAATTCTGTAGCCAGCAGGGCAAACAATACTCTGGCATGCATCAACCAATGCACCTCAAGCAAAACCAAGGAAGTGATTCTTCTGCTTTACTTAGCACTGGTGAGACTACAGCTGGAATACTGCATCCAGTTCTGGGCACCGCACTTCAACAAGGACATGGAAAAGCTTGAGAGAGTCCAGAGAAGGGCCACCTGTATAATCAGAGACTTGCAAGGCAAGCCATATGAGGAAAGGCCAAGGGACTTGGATCTCTTCAACCTAAAAAACGGAAGGCTGAGAGGGGACTTGGTAGCAGGTTACCGCTATATCAGGGCTATATCAAAGGCTTGGTGAACAACTGTTCACTAGGGCACCCTTGGGGAAAACCAGGAGTAATGGCCACAAACTCCTGGAAGACCATTTCAGGTTTGACACTAGGGAAAACTTCTTCAGAGTTAGGGAGTCCAGACTGTGGAATAAACTCCCTCCCGAAGTGGTACAATCACATACCTTGGAAATCTTCAGGAAGAGATTCAACAATCACCTTGCTGGGGTCACCTGACCCCGGTTGTCTTTCCTGCCTATTGCAGGGGGGGCTGGACCCTATGATCTTACAAGCCCCTTACAATTTATTAATCTATTAACAAAAATTGTTATGATTTCAAATTGCTATTATTTCAAATTTAAACTGGTTATTCCTAAAAAGTAAAATGTATTTAACTTATTTTTTTAATTTTAATGTCTATTTTTTTAAACCATCAATTTTCATCCATCCTGCAATGTGTAAGAGATCACACACTGCTATTTTCCATTTGGTACCAAGTATGTCTCAGCATGCATCACTTACATTTAACGAACAATTTAAAAATATATTCCATTGACATTCCATTAAAAAAACTACAGGTCACACCATAGATGCCTCAGCCTGATGAAAGTTGTTTGTGCATGAAAGCTTCCTAAGAAGAATTTTTCCAACTATTTGAGTTGGTCTAATAAAAGATACTGGATTTACCCAAAGAACCTTGTCTAGCTATGTACTATACAGAGTGCACTAATCTGGCCATCAAATGAACATCAGAAGCCAAAGTAAACCACAAAGCATGGTAGCAGCACCTTCAGTGTCACTTCTTGCTTAATTTAAGCAGGCTCAAATGTATCTTCCCTCCTCATGAGGCTAGTTTGTCACCTTTTGCCTGTGGTGCTGTAGAACAGCACAAGACACCACCCTTCTCCACTCCTTTCTATGCAGAGGCCAAGGAGGAGTAAAAATATCCCATTATACACATAAAATATAATTTCATGCAGTCAGCAATATGGAGTGATGAAGCAAGTCACAAAAAGAAGTTACTCAATAGTAACTGTGGTCCTTCAAGAATTGCCTCTGTACATTCACATTATAGGACTCAGTGCCACCAGCACTGAGCTTGTGGACCTACGTAAAAAGATGCATCTACATGAACTGTTCAAGTGCTTTCATCCTAGAATGAAGTACTGAGCTGAATTTATAGAAACGATCCTCCCACATAGGTTGTGACTATAGCCTTTATCGTAACTCCAATGTCAATGTTTTTATATTGTAATAACATTGCACACCTTAGGTTCCCTGACTAGCTTGCACATGTGGAAGGCAGGAATAATAAGAGTCAAGGTCCCAGGAGTTGCCTACTTGGCAAAGGAAACAATATGGACAAGATATTTAGGTGGAGTTAACAGAATCCCATTAAGACACAGTGTAACTACTTGCAATTATTGTTATGTAGAAATCTACATCATATCTACAACTCCTTCCAAGAAAATTGAGCAGATGGGTATAATGTATCTCATTTGAAAAGTTCTTGAGCTTCAGAGACCAGCATGGAATTGGCTGCAGGATCCTTTTTGAGGGTATAGGGTTTATCCTGCTAGCTAGCTCTTTAATACAGGCAGGGGAAATGCAAGCAGTTATTAACTCTTCTTTGTTCAGACAGGTGGTCCTAGTTGCAGAAGGTCCATTACCTAATTTTTTCTCTGCCACTACAGGATCAAAAGACGGTCAGATAAATCAATTGCTGAATCATTTACTGTGATTCAGATTAACAACCTTTAAGTCCTTTCTCTTGCAAGACCTCCAACAATCTCCCAATTAGCTACTGGAATTGTTTGTATTCCTCTGCAAGACCCAAACCCATATCAGGACCTCAGGGCAAGTATCTTTGGTATCATCCTCAACAGGCAACTTTCCAATTTCTTCCAAGTGAGCACTGTGCCAATCAGAGAACTGACAAGTACAGGGGTCACAGGCAGAAGTGCAGTATTAGTACTTGCACAAGTGACTATATTGAGCATATCTGCACAGACTAGAATAGGGGCTATGAACCTGCAGAAATTAAATATCACTTGGGATGAAATCCCACTAACTAACCACCTCAACCCCTGTGTACTTGGGGTTACATTGGACTGAACACTTATCTTCCAAACATACATACAGAAGACAAAAGGGAAAGTAAACACTCAACAATATACTTTGAAAGTTGGTCACCTAAAAGTGGGGAGTGAACCCAGCTACATTACAAACCACTACTATTGCCTTGTGTTACTCCACTGCAGAGTATGCATGTCCAGCATGGGAATAGTCAGTTCATGCCAAGAAATTGGAGCCATTTCTAAACAACAGCTATCATGAAATAACAGGATGTGTAAAACCAACACCAAAGGATAGGCTGTATGTACTGGCTGGCACTACACCACCTGATATCAGAAAAAAGGTAGCAAGCCAAAAAGAAAGATCACAGCAGATGGAAGACCATCTACTCTATGGTCACACAAAAGCAACCAAATGGCTTAAAGCGCTAAACAGTCGTGTGACCAAAGTTGCATCCTTGGACACAACAGCAAACAGGGCTCAGTTATGGAAGGAAAGATTATGTGCAATCAGATGCCCTGAAATGGACCTTGAGGACCTTCCCAGAGGGGCTGATATAGACTGGTCAATATGGGGATGCCTGAACCATCTGCACATGCAAACTGGAAGATCAAAAAGGAACACGATCAAATGGGGCTACTCTAGTGACATGAACCTATGCAAGTGTGGTGACGTGCAGACCATGGAGCACCTGCTCCTTTGCCGACTACTTGGTGAGACCTGTATGAAGGAGCACCTCCCCGAAGCAATGAAAAGAGCCATCGCTTATGCATGATTCTGGAAAAACATCATGTCAATTACAAGGGCATGAGAAGAAGAATGCACAAGTAGGATGGATAGCCTCTGTGTGGCATGTGACAGACTGGGGAAGGGAGAGGCAGTACAGCAGCAGATAGGGCAGGGAGTACAAAGCAGGGCAGCAGAACAGACAAGAGTTACAGGGCAGGGAACAGAAAGCAGACTAAAAGATTGAGCAGGTGAAGGGGACAAAGTGGCACTCAGGGATCATACGAGGCTACTTTGTGGCATGCCTGCCAAACAGACTGGTGACTACTGGACTAGAACACAGGTACTTAAACAAAGCTACGCCTAGAGTAGTTTCAGTACCAAAAAACTTTTTCTATGCATAAAATTGCCCCTTGGGCTAAGAGGAGTATCAACACCTGTGTTAACATTAAAGGTGCACCAATACATCCATCCGATATTGGATCAATACCAATATAAAGAAAACTGGCTGAATCAGATATCAGCCTGATGTGGCTCATAATTTGGCTGATAAATGCCCATGGTGCACTCCACCCCAGCTTGGCACTCAGGCAGCGAAGAGCACTGCCGGCAGCGTGGAGAACTGCCTCCAGCTGGTAAGTCCCGTGTAGTGGAAGGAGAGGGGGGAGGGAAGAGGCTTGGGGGGGGCAGATCAACGCCCCCTGTGGTGAGGGAGGGGGCAGGGGCAGATGCTGATGAGGCGGGCCCCCGGATCTGCACAGGGTGGGGTGGGGCAGGCTGCAGCCAGGGCTGTGTAGGTCTCTTCTTGGCAGGAACTGGGCTCAGAGTGGGCGTCAGCAGCACTGGGAGGATGCTGCATCCACCTCAAATTTCACCACTGCTCTGTTCCCAGTACCACCACCGCCAGCCACCCAGCGCAGCCCCGGCTCTTCCCAGAGCATGGGTGGAGGCAGGGCGTTGAGCCAACTCAAATAGTTGGAAAGATTCTTCTTAGCAAGCTCTGGCCCCCACCCAGCCCGCCTGGGCAGCGCCTGTCCCTGCCCCCTCCCTCAATGCAGGGGGCGTTGGTCTGCCCTCACCCCCATGCCTCTTCCCTCCCCACCCACCACACTGGACATACCAGCTGGAGGCAGCTGTATCAGAAATTGGATTGGTATTGGCCAATGTACCTCCTTAAATATTGGCTATCAGTATCAGCTCCGAAAATCTCTATCAGTGCACCCCTAGTTAACAATGATGCTAATGATGACAATGTACTGGGACAGGAGAGCCTTTGTAGACTCCTGAATGTAAGTAACTGAAGAGAGCTCTCTAAAGACAGCTTAGTATCTTTCCATGCCACAGTAGAGTCTTTAGCAAGAGAAGTGACTCTCTGGACGGCTGGCTTTAAAGAAAAGCCATGTTCCTCTGAGACACTCAGGACTGGAGGTAGGGCAAATACAGTCAAGTAGCAACAGGGAACTTCTGGCAGAGGTTACCAAAACAAGGGGGGAAAAAATCAATGAAATCAGAAACACTGGTATCAGTCTCAAGCCAAGAAGAAAAAAAGATGGAAGTTATCCTGGCATAGGCAAGGAATCTCAGAGAAAGCACATGCCTGTAATGGGGAGAATAATGCCCATCTTGACAAGGTAAATTTTGAGTCTGACATTGAGGAAGACACCAAGAGAAAGGCAGCTAGGTGCATCTCCAACCTCTTCAAAGACCTCAAAATATAAACAGACCTGGAACCTCCAGCAGGTGCATCAGAAGAGTCCAGCTACAACTAAAGTTCACCAAAGCCAAATATGCTCACAACTGCCTGTCCTACCTCATTCAAGGAGTAAAAGCATAGACACTTGTTCACAAGAGATGATGCATCTGATTGGATTTTTGATACATTACAATCTGCCTGGCAACTGACTCCCCAGCCCAGCCCAGCCCCTGGCTTGTTTACTTTTCATTCCATCCAGGAAGAGCACACACCAACTGCTGCAGCTTCCTTAGCCTGATGAAGGGTTTTTGAACCCGAAAGCTTGCTTAATAACTATTCTCCAACCATTTGGGTTGGTCTAATAAAAGATATCAAATTCACCCAAGGAACCTTGTCTGCAATTCTCCCAGGCATTTATGATACCAGATCTGTGGCTCTGTCTCTGAAAAGATTGTTATATTAGTCATGAGTCCTTTCAACTGCCTGAAGTCCCAATGTCGATGGCCCAAACAAATCCATTGCTAAAAATAAATTAATTATACCTAGATATTAAAAAAAAACAGACTAAACAAGCCTTGGAGATAAAAATAGTGTCAGTGAAAGAATGGAGGTAGTCCAAGGGATGCATTTCCTTATATGTCATATGAGACACTTTTTATATATCACGTCATTAAATAGGACATTCCTCTTTGACTATGAGTGGTCAAGCACTGAAACAGGCTACCTAG
>NW_005842794.1:240102-241187 GCF_000455745.1 Alligator sinensis
TAGGTTAGAGAGACACTTGGTTAGGAGGGTTTAGTCAGGGATGATCCTTCCTTGAGTCTCTAGCAGACTGGACTAAATGACTTTGCAAGTCCCTTCCAGCCCTACTTTCCTATGATTCTATGACATACCTAGGTATATCCTGTGACATACCTAAATAGCAAGATGCCGTGGCTAAGGATGCTACTGTACCCTCTGTGCAACCTAACTATGGGTGGTTGAGCCCAATCTATTCGAGTAGGTCGGGGACAAAAGGTTTCGGGCCTTTCCTCCTTCTTCTGTCTCTCCCTCCGTCGACAGAAACACACCGGGGAAGCAGTGAGATAAGAAAATTGCTTTTACTCACTATTCAGGCAACAATCTCGTACAGCTGTGTCAGGAATCTAGTTCGCCGATTCCTCGGGAGCTCTTGAGCATACTCGGGTGGTATACCAAATCGTGATGGGGCCGTCCAGGTTTTCACGGACGCAGGACCTCCAGCGAGAGTGATCAGTCCTCTCCGATATTATGCGGGTCCCCCCCGTTGTTTTGGCGTGCTCCCCTTTTAACCGGGCAGCGTCTGCCCGCCCCCTGCCAATCAGCCCAAGCGGGAACACTGCTAATCGCGCCCATCACTCCTCCTCCCCATGCTGTGAGCACGGCTTGCTCTCACGTTGGTGTTTGGTCATATCCTTCTTATTTCTTTACCACATGCCCCCTTGACCAAATGCCAATCTCGAGCATGGTTGGGCTCAAGAACTCCCTTCAAATACAGCATCTAATACAGGTATATAATAAAATACTAAACAATGACTAAGTCTAATCAAGTCTGTCTAGATGCAACACGACATTTCTGCCGGGAGGTCATCGCCAATGGGTTCACTCGCGGCGACGAACCTCATATCGTGTTATGCATCGACGACTTCATGCTGCTTTGGGCTGGAAAACAAAACTCGGGGTTCTTTAATAACATGTACTAAACTGTACTGCGTCGACTTAGCCAATTATGATGAGCTAAGACGGTGCGTGTGGGTGTGACTGCTTCAAGGGAAACAAGATAGGTGTTTGGGTACTCGCCGGGCTCAAGTACAACACCGGGAACTGGAGTC
>NW_005842794.1:241364-242842 GCF_000455745.1 Alligator sinensis
TTCATGGCAATTAGTACATCGTTATTGTACTTGGTCCAGTTCTTAAACGATCCGTTTTCCCTCAGTCTTAGCTGTTCCTTGTACAGTCCTATCTGGTGCTCCATGACACCATTCGACTGCAGATGGTAAGGTAGATGATGATGCCACTGAATATTGTGCTCCGTCACAAACTGCTCTAAACTTCTGGAGTTAAAAGGTGGTCCTCCATTGGAATGTATGACCTGGGGTACTTGCCAATGAGCGAAGGCAAGCTGTAGACATCCCTGAATTACGGGAGCGGTGGTCTTCCTCGTGGGGAGAACGAGGATTTGACGGGTTCCCAGGTCCACAATTACTAATCCCTTATTCGGTGGTTTGGCTCCTGGGAGTGGCCCGAGCAGGTCCACTTGCCACACCTTTCCTGGAGCAAAGTGTGCTGGGTCATAGACGCCTCTTTGGTGCTTGTGATGCACCGGTTTCTCTCGTGCACAAGCGGAGCAGGCCTGGACTATCTTTCTCCATTGTTTTACACTCGGTCCTTCACTGCCTTCTTCCCTCCAGCGTGCTTGTGCTCTTTTTGCTCCAAGATGTCCCCAGCACTCATGGAGCCAAACGAGAAAGGGATCAATGTCTACAACTTTGGCGACATGTAACTGAGGCACTTCCTTCTCATCCATGGATCCTTGGTGTGCCAACAGCTGATCTATAAGGTCATGCACAGGATCTGTATCGGGTTGGTGAGACCATGTGTGTTTAATTAAGGGGCGAACAGAGAAGTGTGACAAAATGGTCTTGACATCGTCCCAGAGAGTCGTGTGTTCCGTAGCTTGAGCCTTTCTGGTGACAATCCTGTATATATATTCTGAATCTATGGCTATAACGGGTACCGGAAGCGTCCCGTCGTGGTGACGGTAGGCATGTTCAAGAGCTACTTGGAACCCTCGTAGTTCAGATGCTTGAACTGACTCCTCTGGATGGGACATTTTGAGCTCGTAGTCATGACAAGGGTCACAATAATATCCATATCCTCCGCCATCGCGGGATGTACCGTCTGAAGCTATCCATGCCGGGGACATGGTCCCATACAATCGCAGGACACTGGAATCGTCCTCTTCAGTGACCGAGATCACCTCTCCATCAGGGACTTGCCATGCCGACCAGTGATACTGGTGACGAAGGACTAGGGCGCTCCAAGTCTTCTCCGTGCCCTGATACTCTGGATGGACCCTGCTAGGATTAAGCAGTCCTAGTGTGGTGCCGCCGGGTGCGACAAACACACCTGGGCTCTCTGCGAGGTGTTCCCCCAGTTGGGCTGCGAGCATAACCTTCTCTAGACAACCATATCGATGTTGGTGGCTTTTTAGTGTGCGATGACCCGTATATGCGAGTTCCCCCGTTTCAGTGTCATTGGCTGTAAGCCAGATATGCTCTGTGGTGTAGCCTACGTGGATCGTCAGGAGGCTACCGGCGGGGGGGGGGGGGAAGGGCAACCCCTGTTC
>NW_005842794.1:242959-243846 GCF_000455745.1 Alligator sinensis
TAATAACAACATCGTCGACATAGGTCCAGATGTGGACGTCTGCAGTCTTTTGGCGGGTACGGACAAAGCTGTCGATTGTCCCACTCATTGCTGCAACTGCTAGGGCTGGTGCGTTGTGGTAACCTTGGGTACAAACCTTCCAGGAAAACATCTGTCCACCTACACACATATTAAGGATCCCATACGGATCATGTATAGGAATCAAGTAAAACATGTCCTTTAAATCTAGCGTGGTGGCAAACCACTCTCTGCCTCTCTCTATCTCGGCCATGCCGTCGAGGATGTCCGAGACAGTCTGCATGGCGGGCATCTGGAGCGGCTTACAGCGACGATTTGCTTGTCGGTAGTCCACCACTAGACGAGCCTCCCTTGGCTTTCCCAGTTTGGGGATTCCCCATCCGGCTGAGAGGTAGGTGGAGGACTTCATGGGCTGGATGCATTCTCGCTTGCACAAATCAGCCAGAAGATCTCGGATCTGGAGCTGCAAATCAGTGCATGTCGGGATTGGCTGATACCGCCAGGGTGTAGAGCTCGCTAGCGCTGGCTGGTGTTTCTCCCCTGATGTCACAGTCAATGGGAGTGCTAGATATATGACGCTCTTTAAGGCCAACGTCTTTATTGCAGGGATACCCAAGATATTTATGCCCCCTAAGACTCCATGCAATACCCTTTTGTTGATCCAAAACTTGACCACGGGCGCAGATGTCATGGCATTCAGCCCTTGTACGAAGATGACCTTGGATGTCTTAACGTGGGGTGTCTCAGATCTCAACACATTTACTTGAACTCCCGTATCTAGCAAAAAGCATATGGGGGTAGGGGTAGAATCTGGAGTCGCGCTCACATCATAAGTTGCATGCGGGCATTCATCATCGGTAGGTGGGCTG
>NW_005842794.1:244435-249681 GCF_000455745.1 Alligator sinensis
CTGAACATAGCGTGTTCCTTAAGTATGAGGTCTGGTGGTCGTCCACGCAATGAACGATCAGTTCGGGGTTTTCTGGGCGTTGCTTTCCATGCTCCTATGGCCTGTACCTCCTGTACTATCGCTGGCGAGGTAGGCTTGTTTTCTGCTTTACGCGCTGTGGTGAGCTTTCCCAGACCGCTAAGAACATTCCCTATCAGCCCTCCTACCAGTGGGTGTAATAACAAGTGGAACATGGGTGTATTCGTACCTCCATAAATCTCAACGCAGGCCTCCACTGCTGACGCTGATACAGGAACTTTACCAGGATCCTTACACCAGCGATGCGGCCAAACATTGTTTGCCTGAAGTGAAGTCAGGGTTAGTGGGTCATGTCCGGCGTCCCAAGTCAAGTAACTGACCCCCACTATCGCATACAGTAGCTGTGCTTGTGATGGATCATCGGGCGGGTCCGCATGCCAAGCGTGAGTTCGGCTCAGCAGTGCTGGAACCGTGGCGGCACACAGAGGGATTGGCCAAGCCTGATTGCGCAGTATTGAGTCGTGTCGCTACACACTCCCCCACTCCACATGGGCTAGCGCATTAGGATAGCACACTCCTCCGGGTCTACTAGGTCTGCCCCGTGCTCTAGTATCAGTCGTCCTAACCATACTGCCAGCGTTTCACCCGGATTTAGTCGGGTATCCTTTGTTAATTCTTGGAGTTCCCCTCTAGTACGCATGCGGAAGGTAGTGAAGGTGCGGGTTCCCGCGCTATCAATGACAGTCTTCACTATGGCTACAGTGTTCGCATGCAGAACGGACGTGCCTGCGTCAGTGGGGAGGGCGGAGCGTGCCTCCAGCGGGATGTTATATGGAGGCGGTTCCTCGGGCGGGGCCGACGGGGCCTCTCTAACGTCGGGGTTTTCCACTCGGGGCTCTTTGGCCACGCCTTCTTCTTCGCCTGCGGCGCCATCTTTAAGCAGCGGCTCAGGCTGTGCGGCGCTCTGCTGCTCAGCCGTTCTAGTCAGCGTATCTATTATGCTGGCTTGGTTCGCCGCGTGCCGCAGCAAGGTAGTCACTGAGCGAAACAGGATATTAATCATTTTCCTCTTGTTCCACCTCTGTCCCGTCCACCCCGCGGCATCCCGTCCATCGGCCTCAAGACTCTCACGGAGTGCCATTAGGATTTCATTCTCGGTGCCCCCGAGATCGAGATCGGGGCAGCTGAATTTATCAGGAGGGGTTTCACAGCCGCTATGGTCACGTATGGTCATCCGTGCCTGCGAGCCTGACACGGCTAAGTAACGCCTCGGGCTTTTTATCGGGTGGATGATAAAGAACTGCGGGGCTGGAAAGGAGACATCCTAGGGACACGGGACTGAGGCCTGACACGACCCATTCTTTAGGCGGCTCCTCACTATCTTTGGTCGGGTGGATGGAAACATAGCCTCCCATCTTCCCGTCCTGCCCAGCTTGATGATACACCACGTGAGCCCATAAATCGTCGGCGTTCGTGGTTGGGGGCCGGTGATGGTTTCCCCACGGGCAATGCCTAATTAACTCGTCGGCATCTCCTTCGTTTCCCCTTTTCCCCGAGGATCCCATCCTTGTCACCATGTTCAACCTAACTATGGGTGGTTGAGCCCAATCTATTCAAGTAGGTCGGGGACAAAAGGGTTCGGGCCTTTCCTCCTTCTTCTGTCTCTCCCTCCGTCAACAGAAACACACCGGGGAGGCAGTGAGATAAGAAAATTGCTTTTACTCACTATTCAGGCAACAATCTCGTACAGCTGTGTCAGGAATCTAGTTCGCGGATTCCTTGGGAGCTCTTGAGCATACTCGGGTGGTATACCAAATCGTGATGGGGCTGTCCAGGTTTTCATGGACGCAGGACCTCCGGTGAGGGTGATCAGTCCTCTCCGATATTACGCGTCACCCCCGTTGTTTTGGCGCGCTCCCCTTTTAACCAAGCAGCGTCTGCCCGCCCCCTGCCAATCAGCCCGAGCAGGAACGCTGCTAACCGCGCCCATCACTCCTCCTCCCCATGCTGTGAGCACGGCTTGCTCTCATGTTGGTGTTTGGTCATATCCTTCTTATTTCTTTACCACACCCTCTAGGCAAACATCTTTTCTACTGTTCCACACCTAAATGCTAAAAGGATGAAATGCCATTAATGGGACTGCCCAGAAGCCACCAAAGAAGAAAGTATTGTTTCATTATGTTGCTACTAGAGTTCCTTCCAGTGGTGATGTTTCTTCATGTCTTATTCTACAGCATTAAAATTACATAGTGTGACTGTCTACTGAACACCACATGGTACCAAGATGGAATTACAACCAGATATGAATTCAGTGGAGTATGAGTGGAACATGAGCCCCCAACAATTTTATGCTAGTTTACTGAGGTCTCTTCAACATGATATGGATAAGTAACTCAGATCCTGAAACTTTTTTTTGTCATTGTGTGTCTGATTACAATTCAGAGTCCAATAAAAAAAAAAAATCTCATTGTCTTTGAAGCTAACTCTCACAGGAAACATTGCTGAACCATGGAGTTCTATTACATAACAACTTCTAATTTATTAAATGGCAAAGGAAATAGATAGAAGCTCCCAACTATACTTGGAGAAACTACAATACTGGTTTAACACCTCTGAGAAAGACTAAAGAGAATATGAACATGATTTTGCATATATGCCATTACTGTAGAATCACAAATGAAAGGGTATAGGAAAAGACCATTTCTAACTTAGGTCAAGAAGGAAGGCAAGACAAAGGAATTTTAATGTCTTAAAATTTAAAAAAGGAAAAGAATAGGCTTGTGTACTATATATTTTCAACCTGTTTCAAAGATCCAAAAGGTATCTGGGGAGCTGTAGAAGTTACCAGAATCACAATACAAGATAGTGGACTAACTGAATAAACACAGATGTAGTTAGAAAGATACTGTTTTCAAAGGAAGCAAAACATCAAGCAATGTGTAACAGAAGTTTTCCCAAGCTGGGATTCAGCACCATTCTGCGACTAAAAGATTTCCAATTTCTATGGAGTGTTATGTTTGTCACAAGGTTCAAACACAACACGTACCTCTAAGAGCACCTCCCCCCGCCAATCAGGAAGAATCCTTTGGAAGCAGTGGAAGCAAACATGCCAATCAGGAATTTAAATATCTTTGCAAAACTAATACCTAGACTCCTCTGTCTTGATTTACCGTTAGGGCTGTCCAACTTCTGAACAGTGAGGGAGTCACATGCCCCATGAGTAACAGAGCCCAGGGCTGTACATAACAGAGGTGGCCCTCTTGTACACCTCATGGGCAACCCTCCTATGGCTCTGCAGGCAGTTGGCTCCCCCACCCCCCAGTCACCAGCTCCAATCCCAGCTCCACTCCCCCCAGCTGTGTACAGAGCGCGCACAGTGCATACCCCTCCCTGGCCCTGCTTCCACCATGCTGCCCCCAGGAGCAGGGCAAAACAGGTAGAAGAGATGTGGGGAGTCCAGAACCCCTGCCCAGGTGACTGGAGCCATGGGGGCGGAAGCCATGGCCAGGCAGGAACCACAGACCACCTGTTAACCCCTTGTGGGCCACATACAGCCCACAGGCCACCAGTTGGTCAGCCATGTTTTACCTGATACCTAGGTCATGGAGAATCTTCTATGTTTTAAGTGTGAAAAAAATGGGAAAAACAACTTACTCCAAAGCAAAGCCAAGTGTGTGTGTGAAAATTCAGGAGAAAACCATTTGTAACTTTTGTTTATCACTCACAGATGAGGACAGCAGATGACTCAGCAGCAACAGGAGAATCAAACAGATGTTATTTCTTGTCAGTCATCAATGACACTGCTATCCAGCTTTAGTTGCTGGGTAAAACTACGTCTACTTGAACCGTTGCAACACTTTGGTAAGGTACTATACTAAGTATAATGAGATTGCAGTCATGCACCTGAGGGAATCATATAGAGCCACAATGGTATGTGTGGGAAAGTAATCTGGCCTGTGGAATCCATATCTAACGACAATACATAGGATGCAGAATAGTAACACAGCAGTTTATAATAAGCATTTTAGGCTGGTAAAATGGAGGGATACAGGACCATGTCAAATACCATACTGCACATTTAAAACACATATAGGAAGGAAAAATGAACTTTTAGTTAAATTATGAACATTCACATTGCCTGACCTGACAAATAGGCAGGTCTGGTACTTAAAAAAAATTACACACTGGCGATCTTTTTACTTGTACCCACAGAAAAGTCAATTAGCACCGTGGTTCTTTACAGAGCATGGTGTATGTGCCAGTGAGTTCTTTGATGGTTGCTGAATACCACACACAAGTGACAGTCCTGCCCACAGGTAGGGCGTACTCATGCGCTAGCAATGCTCTGAATCCAAGCAGCAGATTCTTTCCTCCTCTGACACCGGTCATCATAAAACTTGATCCAGTCTGCCTTGCAGTATCTCACTCCATCTGCAAGCTGACTCCACCAGCCAACGCAGCATTCTCCACTCCTTTCCCAGTCATCCACAGAGATTCCAAAGGATGCTAAGTCATCTTTGCAAGCATCCTGAAATCTGCACAGTGGTCTGCCTCTCTTTCTAGACCCTTTGCAAGCTTCAGAGTACAGCACATTCTTTGGGATCCTGTGATCCAGCATTTATTTGACATGACCAAGACATCCAAGTCTTTTCTTACTAATCAACATTCCCATGAATAACATACCAGCACAATTTAACACTTCCAAATTTGTCACCCTGTATTGCCATCTTATTCGATGAATTTTACAAAGGCATCTGATATGACATCTGTTTAGTCCTTTGATTTGTTTGGCATAAGTCATCCATGTTTCTGAGCCATATACAAGAGTGGATAAAACACGTTTCATAAATATGAATTTTCAGTTTTTCATTGTTCCAGGCTCCGTCTTGCAAAATACCAAAGTTCCTGGCTGCTTTGCCAATCCTACTAGCATGCTCAGCATCAAGATCTTGTCACAACCCAGTGATTTTGGTGCCTCGGCACTATGGAATTTCCTGGCCACATGAGAGCTCCTTTGCACGGCAGAGTGTTCTGCAGCAATTGAGAACCCGCGTATAGGAGAGAGTTCCCGCCAATTTGCAGTTTCCTTTGCAGGATGCATTTCTTCTTTGCAGCACAGAAATGCACGGTGCAAAGAGTTCCCACTATTCGAATGTAAATTTGTGCCCCGCTATTGGCCAGTGCTAAATTATTCACACATGGCGGCTAGTAATTGGCTCGCTGACCGT
>NW_005842794.1:249853-255555 GCF_000455745.1 Alligator sinensis
GACTTCAAACTGCGGACAGATTAACTGGCTTGGGCCCCGCCAGCTGGAACAACTCGCGTGGTTGTTCAGACGACCGGACCACCTGCGTCGTGATTGCAAGCAGCGTGAGTAAAGTTTTTTGCAACCAATAAGTTGTGTCTGCCTCTCCATTCACCAGCCCGCCCTAACGTACGAGTGTAACTCGAGTCGGCCCTGGCCGTCCGAGACAACAACGAGTTTAAAAGAAAAATGAAAATGTAACAAAATGTGTTAACAGTTGTAATTTAAGTTTGTGTATGAAAAATATGTAAATATCATTGAGTGTTTATGGCATAGGACTTCTAGCTGTATGCCTTTGAAGTGCAGATCAGATACATGATACATGGTATTATGCAATGGTAAAGTGAAGATAAGATATATGATACCTGGCATTATTCAATGGCACTGTGCTTTTGTGCATAAATCTGGATTCAGATGTCTTGCTTTAGCTGCTATTTCTTTTTAAATTAAAGATAAACAGAACTGTTGACATTCAAAATTATTCAGGCCAATGAGATGCCAAAACTAAAGCAGCCAGGGTTGAAAGTGTTGGCTTAGGTGACTTGTCTAAGGTCTTACAGTGCGTCAGTGGCACAGGCAGGAATAGAACCTCAGTCCCTTGCCACCCAGCCCACACAGCTGCCTCTATACAGCCACAGCACTTCTTAAAGTATTTTATTGCTTATATATTTATCTTTCAGAACAAGTGAAAAAGACTTAAAATATACAAGACAAATTATCCAACATATTTCTCTGGGAAATATTGTGTATCTTAAATGCAGCCAAAGGACAGAGTGCATGCCAGTTGTAACAATAATCACTCATTTTCTGTTTTGAGCTTACTGAGAAATTACAGGGCTGTGAAAAGGCAATTTTAATATTAGAATCTTTTGTCATTTTCAAAGACTTTTCATTTTTATTTTTGGGAGCAGCGTATGCTGTTTGCAGTTTCTTGGTTTGATCAGGACGTGTTACTTTCCATCCAGTTCTGCTTTCTGTAGACAGCTCATTTAATCTGGATACTAAATTATGCCACAGCCATCCCTGTGCTGCATGAGCTGTTCATCCAGACTCATCAATGGACTTGTTGGGTTAAACACCCATACTTAACCCACTAGTTGCAGAAGAATTCTTTGTTCTTCCCAGGGCAAGAATATGACAGACACTTAGAGGTTGATTTGTTTATGAACTGGGGCCTGGAGACTTGGAACATATTAATACACAGAGCTGGTCTGACACAGAGACATGTATTTAATAAATATTTACTTTATTTTGGAGAGTGTGTCCATTGACTGTGCTCAGCCCCAACGTCCCTCCTCCCTGCCTTTGTGGGCTACCGTTTTGAAAACTATTTTGTACCAAGGTAATTCCTGATCATTTACCTACCAAAGTGACAATGACTTTTCTTTAATGGGAATGTGTTTTTTGTTGGTACAAAGTGTATTCTGTACCCTGTTTAGAACCAATAATGAGCTCAATAGTTTGCTTTTATTACTAGGACTGGAGCTGACTTCACAGAAGGATCACAGTTCAGCTGTTGGCCTGAAGTCCAAGAACTTCTCTCACATTAGTCATTGTGGAAGTTTTTATCCTGTCATTTAGAAAGCACCCTTGTCACGTGTGTTGAAAAGGAACATGTGATATATCCTGCAGGAGTATAAACCTCCCTCCCCTGCCCATCCTTGCACAGCCATGTCATTTGACATAGAACAACATATGAAGCAGGTTAACACCATATCGGTCTGCACTGGGGAGGCTGCACTGAGAATACGCCCTTCACTCCTGCTTCAGGCATGTGGAGTACTGAAAAACGAATTCACCTATGTTGTAGCACTTGCTCCAGGTGCACCCTGTGCCACTCTTACCAGTGGCTAGATTGCTGATTTGTAGTCGGAGGCCGGGGCCAAGCATGTTTTACTTAACACACTCTGGTGTAGTATAGATCTTCCACAATGTGCTAAGGGCCAAATACCCTCAGATATTAATGCACCACTCTAATCTATGTCATACAGAAGAATGTGTGTAGTACTTGGCTCACAGTGCTTTATTCCCTTTGGAAAAGCATCTATAACGTATTGTTCTTTGAAACAAGCTTGCTTCTACAAATTACAGCTGGGCATATCACCTTCAATGTATATGTAACTCCATGTATTTAGCATAATTTCCTGTTCATGAAATATCCATGGACAGACTGGAATTTTCTCTAACCTATTTACTTTTATACTTAATCATTTACTTTCTACATTGATTATGGATGTTCCGACTTTGAGCTCTGTTGCTGAATGGTGATTGGTCAGATAAATAATGTGGTATTGTTTGTTTCCTGGCTGCACAAACATTTCTGGCAAGAGCGTTATAACATGCAAATTTAAAGATCAGTTTCTTTGAATATTTGTGCATGTGACTATTTATTTTCCACAAACTTGTTTTGCCAGGAAACTTCCATGGTTTGAACTTTCACAGAAAATGGGCACATAAAAAAGACACAAGCATGGCCAAAAAAGAATCAGTTAAATGACTGGACTGGCTAGTTAGGCAGTAGTATTTTGGATTACTGGCTCAGATCTAGTGAAAGTGTTGCGAGAGACCATTTTTGGTCCTGGCTTGAAGTCCTCTGAAGTCAAAGGGCAGCTTTTTATAGACTTCTAAGGCTTTGGCTCAAGCCCATAAAACATTGTTCCTTTGTGATTTAACTTTTTACATCTTCTAAGAAGCAAATGTTGTGATCCCCAAACCTGAACTGTTTTATTTATGGTGGACGTTGTTGTTATGTGTCAATTTGTGTATCATTAGGTATTCTTTTCCCGTCTTTGCCTTTTAATCAGTGTTATTCCCTCTTCCTCTAATCATTCATTTGTTCTAGCCAAGCCCCAAGGTGAAAAATCTGAGGCAACAGGCCACACTGCAGTTTCAAACCTCATGGGAATAAGCATGAGACGTTTCTCCTTTCATATGATGGTTTGTTGTGGAATAGCATCCAGGGTTGCTTTGTTGCAATAAACATCTACTGAGATTGATTAAATGTTGAGGCTGAGGAATTCAAACAATCCTAGTGACCATTTACTGTAGCCTTATGCTCCAAAAAGATACAGATTATAATTTAATGACATGCTCTTAATCTATATTTATCCATCATGTTAACTAATATTTCAGCCTATCAAGCTACAAGGATAATTTCCATAACTAACTACATATTGAAATTATTTCTGTGTAATCATACAGAATTGGCATAAAGGTTAGAAGTTCTCTCTAACTTTCTTAAGTTAAACATCTCTTTAGGAAGTCTTTAACTAGACCAGGGGTTCACATTATTCCAGGAAAGATGGCCACAATTACATGACTGGAAACACAACACATGCGCATATGTGTATCCACATCTGCACAACGCGCACACATTTTCCCGCTCTCAAATAGCTTTGCAGCTCAGAGAACAGTGCATTTTCACAGACTCCCATTCTGTGCTCAAAGGAAATGCAGTAGACATTTAAATATTTCTAAACCAAACAAGACATCCTGAAAGATTCTCCTCCTGTGGCCTCATTATCTGCTTCTGTTCATGTTTTAAGATATAAAAAAAAATAGGCAATATTGCTCTAAGAAGAAATACATAAACAACCTGAAAAAATAATTATAGCTAGCTACACTTTAAGATGAGCCCCTTTCACTTTGTGAAGGTTCAGTTTAAAGGCATGATGCTCAGAAACTTGAAACAGAAAAGTAGGGCATTGGTGTATCAGCTTCTAAAACACCACAGTGTTTAAATGCAATCTGGAGTCTGAGGGAACTCCTGCAAAGGAAGTGGTGAGACATGATAAATGACATATCCCCTTTCTATAACTGAGGGAACCTATTCTCCCTTGAATTAGGTCTTTGAGCTGCTTTATAATAGGAAAGTTTAGTGAATTGATCCTTCTCCCCAGCTCAGTGACTGGGACCTAGAATGACTAGATCCTGTTTGACACAATCATAGATTCATAGATTGCTAGGGGCTGGAAGGGACCTTGTAGATCCTCGGGTCCAGTCCCCCTGCACCAGGCAGGAAAAGACAACCGAGGTCAAGTGACCCCAGTAAGGTGACTGTCCAGTCTCCTTTTGTAGATTTCCAGGGTAGGTGACTGCACTACCACTGGAGGGAGTTTATTCCACAGTCTGGACACCCTGACTGTGAAGGTGTTTTTCCTGGAATTGAGCCTAAAGTCCTTCCAGGACTTTGTATCCATTGCTCCTGGTCTTCCCCAGGGGTGCCCTGGTGAACAGCTGTTCACCGAGTTCTTGATGTATTCCCCTGATGTAGCGGTAAGCTGCTACCAAGTCCCCCCTCAGCCTTCTCTTCTGTAGGCTGAAGAGGCCCAAGTCCCTCAGCCTCTCCTCATATGGCTTGTCTTGCAAGTCCCTGATCATATGGGTGGCTCTTTGGACCCTCTCAAGTTTTTCCACGCCCTTGTTGAAGTGCAGCGCCCAGAACTGGATGCAGTACTCCAGCTGTGGTCTCATCAGTGCAGAGTACAGTAGGAGTATTTCTTTCTTAGTTTTGCATGAGATGCAATGGTTAATGCATGCCAGCGTGTTGTTTGCCCTGCTGACACAGCATTGCACTGCCGGCTCATGTTCACGCAATGGTTGATCACTACCCCTACATCTCTCTTGGCTGTGGTGCAAGTCAAATTGTCACCACCAAGCCTGTAGGTTTGTTGGGAATTTTTTGTTCCCCAGATGGGAACAATCTTCTGAGTGTTGAACTTCATCTGGTTCAAATTCACCCAACTCTCTAGCCTGTCCAGGTCCACCAGCAAGCTGTTGATATTATTAGTAGGGGAATTCAAGCAAGACCTTTTTCAGTGGTTGCCAAATGACAGCTGATTCTTATCCATGCCCAATGAGAACATCCCAAAGGGAGCTACTTGTCTTGTCTCTCTCCTGGAGCTTGTTCTTGTTGCTAGTCTTCACTGGCTTTTTTATAGTAGCCTCATGCATCTTTAAATCATACAAATATAAGGTGTGCCCCTGCACTGTCTTGTGCACCTGATCATATTAACAAGTAACATTAAAAAAGCAGTTTTAAAAACATATGAAACTGCAGAAGCACATGAGTGTTGTGGGTTAACTTTCTGCAAACATTCAGTACTGAAGGAGTGAAATCAGCTTCAAAGTCAATGGCAGGATATGACCATTTTACTGAGTGGGAAGGAGCAGATTATGTTCACACAATGAACAGTCGCAGAGAAATTGTGGCTGGCTTATGCAATGTATCTCTACTGCTACTCCAGGGGTAGCATGACTGCAAAACCAACTGCTGTTCACAGATGTGGCTGTAAAGTCACAAAATGGTCCAGATCCAGGTGCCACTCTGGGAAGCAGTTATCTGCTGATGCCATGATCCAGAAGACCAGCAACCACAGTTTTGTGCATTCAAAGGAAGCCTTAAGGTGTGCTCATGTGTCTGAAATTCCAGTTGTGTCGTCGGCAAGGGGGCATGTCACAACCCAGTGATTTTGGTGCCTCGGCACTATGGAATTTCCTGGCCACATGAGAGCTCCTTTGCACGGCAGAGTGTTCTGCTGCAATTGAGAACCCGCGTGTAGGAGAGAGTTCCCGCCAATTTGCAGTTTCCTTTGCAGGATGCATTTCTTCTTTGCAGCACAGAAATGCACGGTGCAAAGAGTTCCCGCTATTCGAATGTAAAT
>NW_005842794.1:255675-256345 GCF_000455745.1 Alligator sinensis
GCAGCTGCTGATCGATAGACTGATCACCTATCGATCTTTCTTCCCGTCGCCGAGCGCAATCCCAGACGTACCCCTTTCCCCGCCGGCTTCGAATTGCGGACGGATTAACTGGCTTGGGCCCCGCCAGCTGGAACAACTCGCGTGGTTGTTCAGACGACCGGACCACCTGCGTCGTGATTGCAAGCGGCGTGAGTAAAGTTTTTTGCAACCAATAAGTTGTGTCTGCCTCTCCATTCACCAGCCCACCCTAACGTACGGCCAATTTCTAATGTAACTCGAGTCAGCTCTGGCCATCCGAGACAGATCTACATTGCTGGTAACAGTAGAGTCAAGGTAGAAGAATTGGTCAATAACATTCAGACGAGTACCATCTCGGGTGATATTTGGAACCGGTTCTGAAAAGCCTTGGTGCATGATAACAGTCTTCTTCAAGCTTATTGCTAGCCCAAAGATTTTGCATGGGTCAAAGAACTTGGTAATGAGATGTTTCAGGGAATCAACACTGTGAGCAACAAGGGCTGCATCATCTGCAAACAACAGGTCCCTTATGATGAACTCCTTCACCTTCATCTTAGCTCTGAACCTTGCAATGTTAAACGGTCCTCCACCATATCTAGTGCTGAGATAGACACCCTCTCAAAGATCACGGAATGCGTGTTGAAGCAGGAAT
>NW_005842794.1:256355-277184 GCF_000455745.1 Alligator sinensis
GAAGTAAACGTTAAACAATGTAGGAGCTGGTACACTGCCCTGCTCCACTCCATTGCTGTTGTATGAAAACCAAGAGTCTGACTCATTAAACATGACAGCTTACTTCATGCCACCGTGTAAGGGTTTCACAAGGGTTAGCAGTATAGTTGGACATCAACCAAGCTTCTTCAGAATAGTGTAAAGCTCTGACCAACTAACCATGTCAAAGGCTTTTGTTAAATCTATAAAGCCATGTACAGTGGGATAAGCTTCTCTTTGCACTTTTGCTGCAATTGTGTTACAGAGAACACCATATCTACAGTGGACCTTTCTAGGCAGAAGCCACACTGGCTCTCAGGATATATTCTCTCAGCTAATATTTCAAGTCGAGGTAAAAGAATGTGGCTTATGATTTTTCCCCATGATGTTAAGCAGAGCTATACCTCTGTGGTTATTAGTCACTTCTGTCTCTCTTGTTTTTACAGAGCTAGATGAAATGAGTGTCCTTGAAATCTTGCAGAGCAGTCCCTTCCTTCCAACAGAGTATCAGTACCTCATGCAATCTTTGCAGCAAGTCTTTGTTGTGCATTTGTAAATTTCAGCAGATAAACAGTCATATCCTGAAGCTTTGTTATTGGAAATCTTTTTGATGCATTGTTCAAGTTCCTTTAGTATAGGTCTGGCATCCAGCTAAGTCATCACTTCAAACCAAGGCAAATCATCTAGTGCACAGTCTACTACAGACTCCCTTAATTATATCATTCCATAGTGCTCAATCTGCCTCTCCAGTTGTTTCCCCTTATCAGTTATGATATTATCATCCAGGTCTTTCAATAGAGCTATCTTGTACTTTGTTGGCCCAAAGGCCTTTCTAATGCCCTCATACAACCATCTACTGTCACTTGTGTCAGCCGCCTGTTGGATGCTGTCACAGAGACACAGGCAAACTCTTGAGCACACCTCCTGGAAGCTGTTTGAACAGCCTTATGAGCTTCTCTTAGGTTGTTGCGCAAATCAGTAGTAGAAGTAGACTTACAGATTATTAGGACAGTTCTTTTTCCTCACAGTGATTGGCAGCAGTATCTCCAAATAGTCTACAAACCAGTCAATGTTTTTCTTAATACTCTTTCCAAAACTTTTGATTGCCACATTGTACATACTTGTCTTTAGGACTTACCATGCATCTGTTGCAACTTCATTCGTTCCGGCTCACTTTGCTACTTCATTAAAAAGCCGTTTCTTGACAGGACCATTGATTTGGCTCAAGTCAATATGAGGTTGTCTGGCAGGTTTATTGTGGTGGATCTTCTTAGCTTGAAACTTCATTCTGCAGCAGACAATGGAGTGGTCTGTGTCACAGCCTGTACCACAGTCTGCGCTTTGAAAGGATCATGTATGCAGGATATCTTTCAAGTGTGTGTCTTGTCAGTAACAAGTCCAGCTGATGCCAGTGCTTGGAACTCGGGTGTCTACATGATGTTCTTCTTTTGATGTTACCAGCAAAGTTGCTGGTCACCAATAAGCCTCGAATGGCACAGAGCTCAAGAACTCTCTATCCATTGTCATTCGTACATCCAATGCCATGCCTACCCAGAATCCCAGGCCAGATCTCAGCACTGGACCCAACTCTTGCATTGAAATCTCCAAGTATTACGATGGGTTCCTTCGTGTGGAATCCTGCCGATCAGTTCTTCCAACTGTTGACAGAAGCTGTCCTTCTCCTTATTGCTAGCCTGCAAAATTGGCTATACACTGACAAAGTTGATGAATCCTTCCTGTAGTCTAACTTGAAGTGTCATGGTACATACGGATACTACAATCAGAGCTTCACACAATGACATATGTTCATTTCTGATAGCGAATTTACACCATGCTCTCTCCTTACTCCTTCAGATTTGCCATGCTAGTAAATGGTGTAGTCCTCCTTTATGAAGCCTGTCTGAGTTTCTAAAAGAGCTGCAATACCAATTATGAATCATGCAAGCTTGTTACTCAACACAGCCATTTTCCTCAAATCTGAATCCAGATCAAAGTCATATCCAGGGGTCAAAGTCCAAATGTGGACATGACATTGTCCTGGGCATCACATTAAACCGGATCCTCCATTGCCTTGTGGACACTTCTTGGTTGAAGAAAGGCTGAAGGACCTTACCCCAATAGAAAAGACACTCAGGCTGAAGTAACAGGCAGTTAGCAGCTCTATTCAGGTCTTGGCAAGATGGTCACAGGTATCTGTAAATGTTGCGCTGGTACTGCGGGTGTTGCAATCACTCCCTGGCATTTAGTCTCAGTGTTCTTCCTCACTTGCCTGACATGCTTTGATGGAAAAATAGATATATTAAGAAAGAACAGAGCTTGGAAGGTGGTCTTCCTAATACACCTTGAGGTAATGACCTCCCTTTATAGATTTCATAGATGTTAGTGCTGGAAGGGACTTCACAAGATCATCGGGTCCAGCCCCCTGCCCAGAGAACACCTGACACTGATATTGACATATGAGGATCAGTTTGGTACCCAATCTCAGTTCCCAAGATAGCAGCTGTGACACCTTTTTGAAAATGTAGTTTGTATGTCAAACTAAAGTCCCTTTAGAACGAAATCCCAAAACTTTGCCATAAGGGCTTTGTAATTAAACAAGGATCTATCAATTTCCTCATTCTGGCATAGTATCAGTAGCAGATGCTAGAAGGTATCTATTATGGATTCCTCCTAATTCAATCAATAATTTAACTTCTGTCCTTCCCTCCAGAGCCTACACCCAAATCTTGGTCTCTGCAGTCTCTGCAGCCCCTTCATTTTTTGTTTTCCTCTCATGTAACATAACTGTCGTTAACACGAAAAAAAACCCCAATTTTCCTAATATAACTGACACAACAGTGTACATTAAACTTGTTGGGACCAATTTTTGGTTTATAAAATGAGGTAAGAAAGCAAAACAAAGAGGAATGGAACACTGGAGTGGAAGTCAGTGGTTGAAAATTAGCTAAATTGTTTTAAATTTGAAGCACAGTAAAGACCTTAACATAATGAGAGACTGAACTTGTTCTAGTATAGAGACAGCATGCATAAAGGTCAATAAAATTAATGAATTGAAAATCTTAAAATATAAAGTTGACTAGGAATACACAAAACCTCTATCTTAACATAGCTGCGACTGGATGTTCAGTGACACTTATTTTAATTCTGGTAACATCTTGAATCTGTTAACAAAAGAATCACTTTCAGACTGCAAACAGATATTGCCTTTGTGCAGCCATAAAAATGTTTATGGTGGTACACAGCAAAAGCAAATAGGCATCCATCCTCTTTGTTGCATCACAAATGCACAAAAGTGAGACTGCAACAAAAGATAGTATTAACTTGCTGTTTCAGGTTGTCAGATGCAAAGTCAAGAAAAAGATCAATATTTTACAATCTGCACTCTTACATTTCCCCAAGATTTCTATACCTTAGGCCAGGGCTGTCCAACTGATAGCCCATGGGCCACATTCAGCTTGCAAGGAGTTAACGTGTTACTCCCAGGCTTCTGCCTGGCTGTGGCAGCCAGAATCTCAGAGGTGCAGCAGCACGTGGAAGGCCCAGTGAGCTTGTTGCCAGTGTGAGGGCTTGGGCAGGGGACAGATGCTACTCATGCGGCAGCAAGAGGAGGGATCACCCACATGGTGGTAGCACAGGGGAGCTCATTCAGCATGAAGTGGGGGAGAGGGAGGTAGGGGGATTATATGGCAGCAGTGGGGAAGGGAGGGGAATATTGCTCACATGGTGATAAGGGTGATTGTCAACGTGCTAGGGGGCATTTCTTCTTCTTCTTGCATGGCAGTGCTGGAAGGAGGAACACTCACACAGTGGTGGCAGTTGCGGGGGGTGGAAGAAGAAGAAGGGGAAAGGGAAGGGAGGCTGTACTTCTCACACTGTGGTGGCAATGCCAGTCAGTGTTCACATTGCTCACATGTCAAGGGTCCCAGGCTGCCCATGCAGTCTCCATAACATACAGCCTGGCACTCACAACCTGTGCAGTGTGTGGCTCTCGCCTAATCTGAAGTTGGATAGCCCTACCTTGGGTAGTTCCAATATTAAATTCCAAATAAATATACAACCACCTTCTCTCTTTACATATGAATCTAGTGTGCTAAGTAGAGCTGGTCATAGATATTTCAAATAGAATATAGTTTAAGAAAATGTTGATTTGTTGGTTTGTTTTGCAGAAACCTCCCTAATTTGAGAGTTCTCACTGAATCGCAGGCAGGATTCCAACAGAAACCTGTCTGCTTTCCTATGAGTTGCTGGGGAGTACAAGCTTGTAAGCCCCTGCTGTTTAACTAAGAGCTTGAAAGCCATGGTTCTAAACAGGACTCTACAAGGGAGCCTGGAGGCTCTGAAAAAACAAACTCAAGCAAGGATTCTTCAGGCTCCCACACTCGCTGTCACAAAGCCTGGCAGTCCCAGAAGCTTGAGAGATTCTGCTCTATCAAGATGCACTCAGACCTTCCAAGCCACCTGTAGTGAAAGCCTTAAATCACTGGTTGGCAATGTATAGCCCATAAGCCAGATCCAGCCAACAGAGACATTTTATCTGGCCTGCAAAGCCAAGGTTTCAGCCAGGCAGTGGGGTGGGAGGTGGGGAAGTAGCAATGGCAGCCACTGGTTTGGAAGAGCTGGCTCACCTAAAACCAAGTTAGATTATTTTGGCTACTGCTCCTGAAACACTGCCAACTCTTTCCTTAGTTCTATCTATGTTCCACATATATTTCCATCGCAGGGAGCCCAGAAGCTCTAAGAATATCAGCATGAGCCAAGTAAGAACAAAACCATAATTTAAAATATAAGAATTTACCATGAACTGGAAATCATAAATTTCACCATCTACTGCTGACCACAAGGTGGATCACACACAAACCATGCAGAAATTGACTAAGATATTTTGCACTTGTTTTCTGCCTGCCACTTACACAATAAGCATAAAATGTAATTAAATTATTCACCCACTAACAAAAAATGTATTATAAAGTCTTAAATTAGATTTATGGGAGTCTTAGTAGAAACTGATGGATGGATTTGTTTTGTACAATGGACTTTGAGTACTGTTCTGAGGTGAACAAATGGAGCAATCTGGTAACAATATCCATTCATATTTAGGAAACTACATAAAATCTCAAGATGCCCAGCATGCAGAAGATGATTGTAATAACTAGTTCTGGATTCCTTTGTCCACAAAAGAAGAATTAAATACAAAAATGGCCTGGTTTGATTTTTATGTCTCCTGTCAGAAAAAACATAAATGGAATTACCAGCAACCCTGAAGAAATTAGATACTCTTTGACCTTTCAAATTTTCACTTAACACCTAACCAATTCCCCCTTTGCTATCACCTTAATAGATTTTTAAACATTTCTACTGGACTAACCCAGAAACCGATCAGCCAAATTTTACAGCTAAACTCCCTTGGCAGTTTTATATATTAAGTCTAATTTGGCCTTTCTTCAATAAAACACGTTAATTTCCCACAGCACAGGACTCGGCACCATTTCCTGCAAGTCTCATAAGCAACTGTCATTATGCAGCACACTGCATGATTAAAAATGCAAGATGAAGAGTCTGATCTAATGCCAGCAATCCTCACAACTAGTTTCTTGAAACTACTAGGGATATTTGCATGAGGTTTCCAAGATCACGACCCTATCGGGTATAACATGATGTTACATAATGATAGCTAATACCAGAAAACAAAACATTACAATCTTAAGGTGCCAGTATTAGGGGTGCACCAACAGAGACTTTGGAGGTCAATACCGATAGCCAATTTTTAAGGAGGCATATTGGCTGATACTGATCCAATTTCCAATACGCAGCCCTACAGCTTGAACAGCTGTGTGCAGCTGGTAAGCCTGTTGTGGTGGAAGGGGAGGGGGGAGGAAAGGGGCATGGGAGGGCAGATCAAGGCCCCTGCAGTGAGGGAGGGAGTCGGGCTGGGGCTGGGGCAGGTGCTGCCCAGCCAGGGTGGGACACAGGACCGAGCCGCAGCTTGTCCAGGAGGCACAGGGAGGGTGGCTTTCGCCACTGCATGCATCCTGGGAGGGCACAGGGGGTGCGCCCCCAGATATGTGTAGGGTAGGGCAGGCTGAGGGGGGGCTGCAGCCCCCCCAAAATTTTCTGTAGACCCACACCCACCCCCTCTCCCAGCACCAGTGCTCAGCCCAGCACAGCCTCACCCAACCCCCACACACAGACACCAGGAAGAGCCCAGTGGAGCTCCGGGCCATATCTCAAAATTAGTGTCATGTCTCAAAATAGGTTTCAAGGATTAGTGCATGAACCTAGATCAGGGGTGTTCAACCTCCAGCCTGCAGGCCAAATGCAGCCCATGGAACCATCTCATCTGGCCCATGAAGCTACCCATTCGGTCCAGAAAATTTAGTGATGGGGGAGTGGTATCCATTAATACAGCCACCCTCCCCACTGCCAAATTCCCAAACTCCAAGCCCCACACACCTGATTGAAGCCAGGCTGCACCCCCTTACTCCTGTGGGGCCAGGCGGGAGCCACGCCATGGCCCCTTCCCCCGACAAAGCCAGGCCATATCCCATTCCCCACCACAGGGCTGGGTGAAGCCACTTTCCTCCCAAGTGGGGCTGGGCTCAGGTCAGACTGCTCTCTGCCCCCTCCATGCGGCCAGATGGTGCCTGTCATGCTGGTCCCAGGTGTTAGCTCAGACAATGATCCAAACTGTGGTAGGACTGTTCATGTAGCCCACCAGGTAGCCCGTCAGCACCACTGACCTAGACAGTTAACAAATGTTGGTATACTGGCCGATCTGATGAAAAATATATGGAAGCCTTACGAAACTATTGGTTATATCTGGATACAGCTATTATGAAAACAAACAAAAAAAATCAATGTATACTATATATATATAGTATACATACATTGTATATATTGCATTTTGTTTTCATAATTTGCTGTCTTACATTACTGAGTAAAACATCTGGAACATAATATCTTTTTTCCAGAGCATGATCCAGGCTCACTTAATAAAAAATCTCACTGCATACCTAATATATTTTAAATAAAGAAGAAATTTGCATCCAATTTTGCAGACTTTCTCAATTTAGAGTACACACCATTATTACTCCATGCCTTAGAATTATGTCTTCTGAGAATGTGAAAAAGAATACGCAGCAATTGGGTAACTTAATCTATGAAAACGTCAGAAGTGTAAGAACTGACCTACATAATAGACCAGCTTAGTGGGCCAAGTATTTCACTGTCCTTTCTCTGACACAAACTATTACCAAATGGTTTAGAAAATGTAAGAAAGCCAGAGACTGAAAATTATGGGAAAAACAGTCAGTACAACAATATATTCCTTAGCCCAGTCAATCAGTAGTTGACTTTTGCTCTGAAGCATAGTTTCCTCATTCCTGGACCCCTTTTACTTCTGGTAGCCTGAAGTGAATTTCAGAGGGTGGTATTTTAGTAATTCATACTATAGTATTAGATTTTAAGCACTCTATATTCTTCAATTCCATTATTTATACTTCCTAACATTGTTTGCTTTTTGAGCACAACTGTACAACAAGAGGTTTTGCAACAAGCTGACACAAAGACACATGGCTCTTTCTCCCAAGTCATTACAATTTATTTTGAATATGCAAGAGTGGCTCAAATTACTCTTTCCAGTGTGCATATGTCAATACGGAATTTCATCTTCATTAGGTGTAGACATGGCTGAATTTTCCAATAGAAAGAACTAAGACATGGCAATCTACACAGAAAATTAGGTTTCTTATTGCGAAAGGAATCCTTCAGAAAGATAATCCTCCTTTATTCTTCCCCTTGATGGGCGTCTTATTCTTGAAAGTGCTTGACAGTCTTATCAATCAATCTAGCAATTTGGTTCCTCTTGTAACCCATGTAACGGGTATAGCAGAGCCTTGAAATCATTATAATTCATTGACCTTACCTCAGCATAACGCAAATTTCATGGCCAAAGACAATTATCTTAGACTTATCATATTCATCACTATAAACCTCTTCACAATATTGATCACTAACATATTATACATACTTCCAGTGAAAAAGAACACTGCAAAGCTAAATTAAATTTAAAAGCTACTAGCCATTGTTTTAAACTGCTTAAATGACAAAGACTTAAATGACTGAAACACCACTAGCAAGTTTCTCAATGCTCTCATGTAGTTGTTATTTTATAGGTATAGATTATGGGGAAAAACATGAAAAGCAAAACAATAACTGCAATAAAGAATGTAAATAAAGGATTTTTAAAATCATTGTAAAATCAGGTACTCAAATAATCAGGAATCCTAAGCATTTCAATTAAGTAAGAAAACAGCTATCAACTTCCTAAACCAGTATAAGAAAAATAATTTACAATACTGCTGGATAATGACTCATTACACAAGTAGCTAAGCTAGTTGCTGCTTTAAGGTTTCAGCTGAGAAACATCTCAAATAGGAAAACTCAAAAGTATGTGAAGACTGTCTGCCAGGCCGGATATTTGACACATTAACAGCAAAGTAATTTACATGGGTTTGCATCCTAATCTAAATTGCACTAGAGTCAGAGCAGAATAACAATCATTTATCCTAGGGTAGCTGCTGCTACTGTAGGTGCCATTACAGTGCCTCACTACTAAATACACTGAGCCAACAGCTATCCCAGACTAACTGTGGATTTGCAAATTATACAAGTGCAAGCTACAAGGTGTATTTTTTATTGATTCTTTTCCTGTGATAATTCAATACAGGCAACCCCCCACTTATTGCTCTTAACTGGTGCCTGAAAAATTGAGCGTTAAGCAAAACGAGTGTTAAGCGAAACCAAAAGTATTTGATGACCCAAGATGGTGACTGCCATTGTTTTTAATGACCCAAGATGGCAACCACAAGTGTTATAACAAAAATCGCTAGGCGCTAAGTGAAATCAGGTATCAAATTTAAAATGAGCGTTATAGCGAAATAGTGCTAAGCGAAACAGCGTTAAGTGGGGGTTGCCTGTATCAGAGTCTAGTAAATTGCACATCTGTAGGGCTAGTTTAGGCTGATGTGAACACAGATTATATCAGTTTAAACATGTCATATGCCCAGGCCCTAAGAAACAGATATGCTAAAACTTTTTTTAAAATCTTCAAATATAGTGGTATCTGGTCAGAAAACATAGGTGAAAGTCAGGAAAATGCAAGCAGGTAAGAGCTGCAGAATGGAGAGAAAAAAGGTTGGGGGAGAAGAAAAGAAGCATCAACCTTAAAAGAGAGAGGGAGAGAAAGGGAATAGAAACAGTTACTATTAGGTATACATTAAAAAGACCTAAAGGGAAAGGTATAATAACAAAAGCTTACCACTATACAGATAGTTCTCTCATTTAGAGTGTCATGAAAGTACAGAATTGTACAAAAACCTGTTAAGGCTCTAGAAATCACTGCCAGAGATTTATGTAACATGGTTTTTCAATAGTCTAAATACCCCAAATAAAGCTGTATTAAATAAAACAGTAGGGCAGCTATGTGTTGGTATGTAAAAGTATTAGAGTTTCCAAGACACGTAAAAACAATTTTATTACTATTTGTAGTATATTATGAAGAAACTGAAGATAAAGTAACATTATTTCCTCTACAAAAGGGGTGTCAAACTCATCCAGCTCAGTGAGCAGGATGAGTGGCATAGGACCTGTCCACAGATTGGATGAGTGTCATGAGGCAGATCTGTGGGATAGATCAGGCTGATGGAGTAGATCCAATGCACAAGGCAAGTCCGATGTGGGCACTGCATGAAGCACACATCCCAGACCTGGCCCCCCATGCCACCTGTGGCACAGTGTGCCAGATGATAGGACTCTGTTTGGCTGAGCTATATCTTTGACACCCTGCTCTTAAAGAAATCTGGATGTCATGTTTGATTGTTCCTGATTAACTTTACCCCATGTTAATTTGGCAACTCCAAATCCTGGCACAAGTCACTGACAGACCATTCAGAAACTAGACAAATGTTTTCCATACATTGTTTTTTAGACCCCTTTACACACATTAAAGAACTAACCTTCCAAACACCATTAAAAGGATATTATCCCCACAAAAGAAAGAAAAGTGACTGGTGTCTGGCTTCGCACAAAAGGTCAGTGGCAAAGCCAAGAAAAGAACCCAGATCTCTCAACTCCTAACTAAATCTTTAACTTTCACCACTAGACCTTGATTCACAGGACTAACAGAATTACAATCTTATGATCTTTTACTTCAAAAAGATATCTGCTAGCAGAAGTCAAAGCTGAAGAAAAATATGGGCCAGATACACCTGCTGCTATGTACACGAGGCTAAGTACTTTATGTAGAGATCAGTTATAGGTGCATCATTTAGGCACTTGAATGTTTCTGAATAAAAGCATCCACTTGACATGCAGAAGAAACAGATTTAAATAACTTTGTTTCAAAGGAGGCATTACTTCTTTTAAAACGCATTTTGATATGCTTTGCATTTTCAGTGTTACAGTCCTATCAGGAAATAGCTTGCTCAAAAAGAGTATAAAATAATTCTTCAAATAAAGCTATCTTTGATAGTTAATCTTGACCATGGTAAGGAGTTAACAAAATAGGAGTTTCCTGCCAGAATGTACTTTTTCAGTATTTACATTGTATCTGCATAATACAATCTGACATCTGCATAATACAAGCTAGGGGGAAAGAAAACTGAATAAAGTTATTTTCACTTTTATAAAGCAAAGAATTAGCAGACAATGGAGGATTAAGTTATAATAGGTAGGATTCATAACTAAACTGTCTCTACCCTCAAATCTCTCCATTGGTAGAAAACAAAAAAAAATATTTTTCAGAGGCCTCCAATAAGCTACTGTGTTCTAATTTATCTGTATCAAATCACAGAAAAGAAATCTGGGTATCACCGCTGCCAGTTCAACTTAGACCTCAGTTCATTGTGCAGCCAGAGTCAAAGAGCAACAAAAAAAAATTAACATGCATAAAGAATGGAACAGAGAATAATACTGAAATTAATATAATGAAATTATATTCTCTGACCTGAAATACTATTGTCCATGCTGGTCACTGCAACTCAGAAAGGATATTAAAAAGAGAAAAAAAATGATCAGGGGTTTGAAAAGACTCTTATATGAATATAGTGGAATTGCTTATTTTAGAAAGTGGACGTTACTGAATATAGAAAAAATAAGGAAAGGCACAGAAAAGATGTGTTAGAAACAGTCACTTTCCCTGTTTCAAAATAAGGGGTGGGGGGCAATCAGTGGAACAAAGATGGGAGATGCAAAGCTAAAATGTCTATTAAAATTAATTCTTCAAGGTGTTTGTCAGTCTTTAACTATTACGGATTAGTAACAGGTTCTCCTAGGGCAGCTTATCCTACATCTACTTAATGTGGAGTTTCTCACCCTTTCCACTGAAGCACCTCGTTTCATACACCAAAGTGCAGCTGTCAATGTGGAATATTACTAATAAAGCCAGAATCTGTGTCCATGAGATTGTTCATACTATTTTTGTTTAATCAATTCCATGTGAAAGATTCTATAACACTGTCGAACACAATTAGACAATACCCAAATATACTTTGTAAGTGTAATGTTAAACCAAACTATAACATGTTAGTGCACAGAGACCACTGTTTGTCATTCCGAAAAATATTATCTCCTTTTTCTATTTCCTCATGTGTGTCCATCTGCTGGATAAGAAACAGAAGACTGCAAACTCTTTAGAGCAAGGACCACATTTGTGGTTTATTTTTATACCACTCCCATTACTATGGGGTTCTTTAGATACTATAGTAATACAAATAATAAACAACATAAAGTTAAATACTAAAATTTTGAAAGGGAAGTAAAACAATATCAGTTTTTAGATCATCAGAAATCATTTGTACAAACAGAGAAGTGAGCTGACCGTCTCATATTGAAGCAAGTAAAAACAAAATTGTGAGAAGCAATTACATTTAAATGCTTGGATTTTTTTGTGTCTTCTACTATTCTTCAATTACCTCAAAATTCAATACATTTCTTCACCATCTTTAATCACAGAAACATAAGCCAGCACCTGGGAGCCAAGAACAATATAATGACCTGAATATTATACAAGAGGCTGTTCTGAACAGATTTCAATGGACCACGTGAATAGGTTGCAACAGAGAAAACAAAAGTTCATACTAGTTAATGGAAAATAAGTTTTCAGGTTTACCTTAATACACAGTGGAGTGAAGACATCACATTTGGTTCTTTAGTTTCACAACAGTTCAGTTTTCCTCAAAAAGAATTTAGAACAATTCAAGTATATCTCAAGGAGACATCCCCATACAATACTTTATTGCACAGCATTTGGAGGTGTCAAGTTGCAGACCTATTTCTCATGTGGTGATTTGATATAAAGTGCTTCAATGGACAATATCAACTTCAAAAATAAACTAAATTTTTGACTGGAAACAAAGTTCCTACTATAGCTCCAAGGAACCCCTATGGTTACTATAACAGCAAAAAAAAAAACAAAAACACCCTAAAAAAGTGGTGTGGAGGAATATTTTTCTCATTATTTTACTCCACGGAACTGTTCCTCATATTACAACTTCCACCCTCCTCGATAGTGCAGAACTACATCAGTCCAACTAGTCTGAGATCTCCACATTTCTCAGGGAGCTGAACAGAAGCTGCACCTGAAAATCATTTTTTTTTAAAAAACCTCTTAAGTTTCTTTCTTTATCAGTGTGTATACCAATAATGGCCACACTAGTTCCTCAAGAAATACACTTGTTACTTGTCATTAAAAAAATAATAAAAGCATATGCATCACCATGAAAAGGTCACAAGTTATACAGACAAAGTCATTACAAGCAAAGTGATCTGAAACTGGAACCCAGAGACCAATAAAACTGTAGCCTTTCCACTACAGTATTCAAACCAACTAGCCATAAACTGGGTGACAGATAAAATTAGTGTTTTTTTTAAACTGTAGCCTGCACTATCAAAAAGTTTAGCTGAATTAAGCAGACTGCTTTCTCTCTTCCCCCTCCCTTGTCTTTTGTACTCTAATTTCTCTCTCCTGCTTTCTGAATGCCCTTTTACAGCATCTGATAAAGTGAACTTTGGTTCATGACAGCTTGTGCTGTATCTATATACATATTATTTAGTTCGTTTATAAAAGGTGAATATCTACCCTTCTTGTGATGAAGAATGTTTTGCATCCAAAAGCTTGTCTAACTTTATTCTAACCATGCAGTTGGTCAAATAAAATATATCACCCCCAAAAAATTCTTGCCTTAAGCTGCTGAAAAACTGTTCAGCAACTCTTGGGACAATACAAAGACATGAAGTCTCACACACACACACACACACACACACACACACACACACACACACACACACAGTGGTTTAATCCTGTTGCTGTCAAGGGAAAACAAAATATATCAGATCTATGGAGGCAAAAACCCCTTTAAAACATGGAAGTTAATGCTAATGCTTATAATCTGGCTTTCCGAGAGACATGTAAGTTTACATGCTGTTTTTCCCCAGAAGATAAAAGATACTAGGAACCCATACCAAGCTCAAGGAAATACAAATACTCTTATAACTACATCATGTGATTAGGGGGCACCTTCAATTTACTCTTATTCATAGATCAAGAATATAATAGATGGACCAGCTGCATGGAAACAAATGTGACGGTTTGAAACTTACAGGCAGCCCCCCAAACTCCAACCTCATCTCTCAAGCAACAAACTACCTAACTTCTATTTTCACCAAGGCACCAGGCCTTGTTTAATGGACCCAGATGCAAGCTGTGCCCCCTCACCAATACAGACCACACCATTGCTGGACCAAACAACATAGATGATAATATCCAAGGGTCATTCATCTGCACCTCTACCCACAACATATACATCATCAGCTGCTCAGAGTGCCTCTCTGCTATCTACGTTAGGAAGACGGAGCCATCCCTATATGTAAGAATGAATGAATACTGATTAGACACTAGATCTGGAAAGACATGCAAGTCTGTGGCAGGACACTTCAACCTCCTTTAACATTCTATCACTGACCTCAAATACCTGTTCTTGAACATAATACTTCAAAAAACTTGCAAATCAAGAGAAACATTTTTTCCTAAAACTGATGAGGCCTCACCTGGAGTAACATATCCAGTTTTGGGCTTCACACTTCAAGGAGGATGTGGACAGTTTGGAACAAGTCCAGTGCAGAGCAACAAAAATGATTTGTTGCTGAAAAGCACAACTTATGAGGAAAGTCTGAAAAAGCTAAGGTTATTCAGTCTAGTAAAGAAAAGACTGAGGGGGGTTTTGATAATAGTCTTTAAATACCTGAAGGTTGTGTATACAGTCCATGGCCATAGGGGGAGGACTAGAATCAATGGCCTCAAGCTCCAGCAGGGGAAATTTTGATTAGAAATTAGGAGGAACTTTCTAACTATGAAAGTAGTGAAGCATTGGAACAGGCTAACTAAAGCAGTGGTGCTCAACTTTTTTGCCTGGTGGGCCAGACTGGCAGTACCCAGTCCATCCAATGGACCAGATCCAGCTGGTGTTCCTGATCCAGCACCTGGACAGGCACAGCAGGCACTATCTGGCCATGTGGAGGGGGGCGGGGAGGCAGGTCAGCCCCAAGGCAGCCTGTAAGGGAAAGGAGCTTGTCCCAGCTCTGTGGAGAGGGAAAGGGATGTGGCCTGGCTCTGCAGGGGGGGGGGGAAGCCTCCCAGCCCCAATGGGAGGCAGGCCTGAACCTGCCCTACAGAAAAAGAAGGGGGCATGGCCCAGCCTTGACCCAGAAGTGAGGGGGATGGCCCAGCATGCAGGGGAAGGGGGTCGCAACCTGGCCTGCCCCAACCAGCCACACAGAGTTTAGGCCTTGGGGATTTGGGGGGGGGGGGCTGTATTAATGGCCACTGCTCCCCCACTGTCAAATTTCCTCATCCATGGGTAGCCCAACAGGCCAGATGCAATGGCTCCACAGGCTGCATTTGGCCTAGGGGAGCACCCTTGCTTGAGCACCCCTGACCTATAAAAATTGTGGAATCTCCATCCTTGGAAGTTTTCAAGTTCAGGTTAAAGAGACACTTGACTGAGATGGTTTAGTCATGGATGATCCTGCCTTGAACAGGGGACTGAACTAGATGACGTTGTGAGGTTACTTCCAGCTCTACTTTCCAATGATCCTATGAACCTGAACATAAAACATAAAACTGCAGAACAAGAAATCATTCACAGACTAGACTGTGTTAAGGATGATCTAAATAGGGACTACAGATTCTTATCCCATCACCTGGATCACCTTTTTGTAGTCCCTTTGTCTCTATAGGTTTATTACTTATTTGCCTCTCCCAGCATTGCTCCTCCTGTTGCCCCCACCCCCATTGCCCTCCCCTCCTCCCTCCCTTCCCCATCTTTATCAACTACAAAGAATGATATGAATACAAGCCTGTTACCTGCATGTCCTTTCACAGCATCTGATGAACCTGGGCTCACAAAAGCTTATATATCTCTGATTTAGTTAGTCTATAAGGTGCATCTCCACCCTGCCAGCATTAAAAGACTGCCTAAAAAGCTAAAGGTTAAAAATATTGGAATGGCACAAATATTTTCCCCTCCACAGCAGTGAGCCGATTGTAAATTCAGACCTAATAAACTCTCGACCTTGTTTGAAAGGATGTCACCAACTTGTAGGACCAAGAGAAACCAGTGAAAAAAGAATACTTTAAACTCTGACGTGCAGATACAGTACACCTTGAATCTTCTGACAGTAAGAATAGCCTGAAGGACATCTCAAGACCTGAACTTGTGCAATTTTGCATTGCTGACATATCATGGAAGAGAAAGACGTTAGCTGGCTGCAGCCAGGGCTGGGATACACCCATGTCGCTGCTGGGACTTAAGCCAAAGGTTCCTGGCTAGTGGGTCTTGCCCCGCTGCTGAAGGTCAGACCAATTGCCATATTTGGGGTCTGGAAGGAATTTTACCCCATGATCAGACTGGTTGGGACTGTGGGGGCAGTTGCCTTCCTCTGTAGTAAGGGGTGTGGCCCTCTTCCTGGGATGTCTTTAATATATATTAACTACCTTTTACAGCAGCAGGATATTGGCCATTGTGATCCCCTTGCTTTACCTGTGGCAGGTTAAGGTGTTACGTCCCATGTTGGCTCAGGTTGTGTAGTTTTGCTAAGAGGTTAGACAATGGATGTGTACAAGATGGTTTGGATAGGGATGATCCTGTCTCAGGCAGGAGGTTGGACTAGCCCTACTTCCCTAAGATTCTGTGATTCTCTGTGTAGCCCCACTTAAACTGAGTAAACTGAACTTGATGTTTACATTGAGGAATAAGAAGTCCATAACAAATAGACACTGAGAACTGGAATAGAAGAAATTCAAAGAACTAAAAATAAAAATATAACTAGAATGAAGGAATTGGAATATGAAGAAAACTAGAAGAGCTAAAGAGCTGAATATATGCCTAGTGTGCTGGCAGGAAATAAAACCATCTCTACATGTTTGACAAGCATGACCATCAAAAGAAGACAGGAACACAAATAACAGGAGTTATACTGGACATAATCAAGCAAAAGTACATTTGGGTTGAACATCAGGAAAAAATGGCAACAAGAGGACAAGTATCCCAAAGGGAATGACAGAAACCATATTATCTGGGATTTTAAAATCTAGATAAAACATTAGAAAGTGCACTGGAAGGAAAAATCCTGATGTGGCAGAGACCTGGGAAACATGGTCCTCTGGGTCTTTACCACAGTTAATTTCCAAGAGTCTATGAAATTTTAAATCTTAAAGAACACTATTTTCTCCAGATGCTTGAACATGATCAAAGAAAAAAGTCTCATCTAGCTTAGACAAAGTATTTTTAACAGCAGAACTAGAAGGGACATGTCTACCTGGATGTATATACTGGTTTTAAACCTTTTAGTAGACTCTCCCTCCCAAATACAGGATATGACTTTCCATATATACCATTTGATATAAAATTGCCACAGTCACAATTATACAGGATTTAGAAAGCAGTATCTGTTGCAGATATCGAAAAACCTAGTAAATAGGATGAACACAGGAAACTGTTCCCAGGACTAAACAGACCTTTTGGCTAACACAAAAACTACTATAAGAACTTCTATCTTTTATCACAGCCTCCCAAGTCACTTCAGTTTTAAGACCATCACCATCCATGCTAGGTATTATTTCCATTTCAGATACGGGTAACTTGAGGCCAAGATAACTGAAGTGCCTTGTGTGACACAACAACAACAACAAACCCAGGCCGGGGTGGGGGGGAACACAACTCAGTGATGACAGCTCTCAGTTATGTATGCCAAAGACAGAACTTGTTCTCTGGCTATGCCTATATTACTGAAGATATTTATGAAACAAGGAGATAAAACTTTTTAAAAAACTGGTTGAAAAGCACAGAAAAGGGAATGGGATGGAATAAATTATTATTGGAAAAGAATTAAATAAAAGCAAAATACATTCTTTCCAAACAAAAAAACAAAATTCAGAAATAAAAATTTTCTGACAGTGTTGCATAAGAAGTATTAATAGTAACATATGTTTCTATGTGAGAAAAGTCTCTCCATTAAACTGTCAGTAGGACTTTACAGAAATTGATATATATAAGAAAACTACTTGACCGATTCAGTTTCTTATTATTTTTTAAATAAAGGAAAACATCTAAGTGTTATGAAAAGCTTCATTCCTGTTTAACTGTTTTTTTTCTTGTCCTGAAGTTTATTTAGTAAAGCCAAATGAGGCTAAAAAAAAGAGGATAGGCAATACTTTGTTGCATTAAAAAAACTGCTTGGATTTTAGATTTTAAACATGTTGCCTGTAGTTTGTTAGGTTCAATTTTCAAGCACCATTTTTTCTCAGAATAAAGCTAAGAAATTGGGCAAATTGTTTCAAACAATTCTAGGACAACTGGATCCAATATAAATATTTGCACAATCTTAGGCAAACCATTCATGCTCTTTACCAAAAGCAAAAGCCTAAAATTAACTTGTTCAGAAATATGAGATTTGTGAAATTACAAAAATCTCTCTCTTCTATACAAACTGCCTTTCTTATTACATTAACTTATCTAAAGTATTCACAGTCCTGAAAAGGTATGGAGTTTAAGAAAAAACAATATGCTGTTGAATGTGCAAAGAAAGAATGCAAACGAGAAACCTGGTGTGTGAAAAACAACACTTATTAAAACTGCCCGTAAGTAATCTCATTGTAGGCATCAACAAAGCGTATTTTTTTTTATTTCTTCTACTCCATAAAAACTAGTTACCATGGCAACTGCCACATCACATGATAAAAATGGTTCAAGACAAAAAAAGAAAAAGCAAGTGAAAGATTGCACTTGGTGAGAGAAAGCTGCAGATTTTAAAAATATCTTAAGTGTCAATTTTCTTTGCCACTTTCCCCTTACCAACACTAGCACTGTGAAGTACATCAAAAATGGTTACAGCTAGCACTTTGCAAAGGATGTTCTGGATAACTTCCAGCTGTGACCAGGTTATCGGTCCCCCTCCAGTACGTGCAGAAATGAGTGCTTCACTGCAGCGAGCTGCTTTCTAGATGCAGTTAGTATGGCGTCTTCCCCTGACCCCATACCTCTGTGCATGAAAATAATAACAGAATCGAGTGATTCTTCTCTTACTCTTTATTCGAGGAAGTATTGTGTATAATAAAACAGGACTACATTCAACTGTATTGTTCTCAAAGAATTCCAGCTCTACAACAAATTCCAGCATTGTAAAATTACCATTTTCACATAACTAAAGACAAGTTATTTCAACAGAACAGGGATCCTTTTCTCTTCATGTTTTCCCTCTCGGTATTTCCTTTCCCAAAATATAATTGTTTAACTATGTCCTTCAGAAGTAATTTGAGAAAACACTGCCTGAGACTGAAACTTTATATCCAAGTACTCAACCATCTCATATACCTTTTTGGAATTAAAATTCCTTTGACTTTCTCCGAGTCTAAAAAGTTCATCTGACAGAACATATATCTTTTTCATCTTGCAAGTATTTTTAACTGGTAAAAAAAGAAAACTTCTGCATGAGCAAACTATCTGTCCAAGAATTCATATTTTTTTCTAATTTCAATAAATCCTAAAAAATATTTTTTTCCTTTTGATAAAATAAAAAATAATCTTTAATGTGGATGCATATAATATTGTACTGTGTTTCTTTTCTTTTTTTTTGTTGTCCTTTAACTAGTTGCAATAAAAAAGAACACATTCTTCACTTTTCACAATAACCTATACTTCATCTTCAGTCATGATAGACAGGGTTGAATTTCTTGTCGTTTGGTTTATAAAGCATCCCTGGTAATAAATATTGTTCAACTGGTTAAAATAGAAGTCAATAATACAAAATAAAACTAACAATAGTCCCAGAATCTATGAATTGTTTAATAAGTATAAATAGTTGTGAACTTAATGTTGATTCTCTCAGGTAAAAAAAATTAATTCCTCTCTCCTCTCAAAGCCCCAGAAGCAACACCTCCTACAGGTTGGGATGCTTGCAACTGTTACAGTTTACTAAGCATTAGAGAGAGCTATTTTCTCTTTCAGACATGGACTTCAGACACAAAAGCAAAATAGCAACGGACAGAAGCATAAGTATTGCTGTCTCGCTCTCTTCTAAAGTGGTCAACATAATAACTCTTTAGCAAGACTGCTAAAATTAGCCATAAAAAATTCCATTTAATCCATTTTAATCTCCAATTTTGCAGAAACTCATTAGTGCTAATATTTCAATTTTCGTCCTTAAAAGAAAGCAAATGGGACATTTTGAGATGAGCACAGCCATACTTCTTTCTAAAGTGCGTGTGCTTTCAACATCATCCATACTTACCCATGGCATTCATGTCTTATGAAGGAATACACTTCTACTCCCTCTGTGAAGAAATACACTTTTTCTTTTTCTTGTCAAGGAAAGCCATAGCATTGTTATTTTGTGATCTGTATTATGCACATATAGATGTGTAGATACATACATACACATCACAAAATATGCACGTATTAGATATGTGTAAATATATATACACGCACACGTCAAAAAATGGCAATGCTGTGGCTTTTCTTGACGGAAAAAAAAGTGTATTTCTTCACAGAGAGAGCAAAATTGTATTTCTTCATCTATATCTATATAAATGCATAGCTCTGTAAAGCTATAGTCACAGCTTTATAATGCTACATAGCTCCATATAGCCATGGATCTATAGAGATCATACTTTTGCTATCTACAGACGTACAAAAAAACAAAACAAAAGAGCCACTACAAACGCAAAACTGGTCTTAGAAAAATAAGCGCGTGTTGTCCTTGGGGATGCAAGTCCTCCCAGGAAGCACATCCTTGTGGTTTGAAGGCACAAGAAACAAATCCTTCTCTTCAGAAAGAAGGAGAGAGGTGCTTGGAGGGGGCGAGTGAGGGTGAGGGTGAGGGTGGGGGTAGGACTCCCACCATTCTCCCCCGCCCCGGCCTGACAGGCCCCTGCAGCAGGGACACCTTCACCGCCCAACCCAAGGGCGCGACCGAAACTTGTGCGGGAGCAGAGGCCGGGTTGCGGGCGGCGCCCCCACCCCCAGCCGCCTGCTTCCCGGGGCGCTGGGCGCTGTCCGGCATTTCAGACCTAACCAAGGAGCCGCCCGAGCGGTCCTGGGGCTGCGAGCGGGGCGCTACAAACGCCGCGGTCCCTCAAAGCGCCGAGGGTGGCGGCGGTGCCCGAGGCTGCGGCCGGGCGCCCTTACCTGGCAGGAGGCGCCGGAGACGCCGGTGGGGCAGGCGCAGCTGTAGGCGGCGGGCGGCGGGGCCGGGGCCGGG
>NW_005842794.1:277461-287894 GCF_000455745.1 Alligator sinensis
GCCCGGCTGTGCTGGGCGGCGGGAGGCGCCGCCGGGAACCGCGAAGGGGACGGGGCTGCGTTCACGCGCCCCCGCCGCTTCCTCCGTCCTCCCTGCTCCGCGGCACAGGCGAGAGGCAGCCCCCACCTGCCCTGGAAGGCAGGGTAGAAATGCACCTGTATAGACTAAAAGATGGACGGATGACACCTGTTTTTGCGAGGCATCAGACAGTAGGGACGGCCGGCGGTGCTCCGTCCCTCTGCCCTTGTGGCATTTCCCCCCTCCACACACTGCGCGCAGAGGCAGCTGTAACCCAGGCCTCTCCCCAGACCCCGGCTGTGCCACGGCCACAATAGGGTCACGCTGCACCAGCCCGCTCCAGGTTTCTCGTAGACTTGTTCTAACGCGTGGCACTTCTCAGCCCCCTGACGAGGATGGTAGGGACAGAGATACCTACAAGGGAAGCTTGCCTTGAACAGGACTGGAAGCATGGCCTGGATATGGGATTTATAACTTCTAGTGCAGGGAAGGGGTTCAACCTCTGGCCCAGCAGCCAAATGCACCAGTGGAGCCTAGGAATCTGGCCCACGGGTCTCCCCACACCTTGCGATATTTGGTGGTGAGGGAGCAGTGGCAGAACTGTCACCCCTCCCCCTTGCCAAACCCCATAGGGCAGGGCAGAGCTGGGCCACAGCCCTCCCCCTCCTCCACCCAACCAGGTTGGGGCAAGACCATACTGCCTCCCCTGTGCAACTGGTTTGGTGCCTGCTCTTGCCATCTCCCCACCATGAGGCCAGCTTGTGCCCTCTTCCCTTCACCTGGCCAGGTTGGGGCTCAGCCATGCCTCCTTCCTTCTGTGGAGCCAGGCCATGCCCCCTCCCACCACGAGGCCAGGTTGGGACTGGATCAAACCACTATTCGCCACACAGCTGGATCGGGGCTAGGCTGCCCCTCCATCCCTGCAGTCAGATGCAGCCCCCCGCCATCCAGCCCACAGAGGGATCAGGCAGTACCCATTCAGGCTACAGCCAAAAAGCTTGAGTACCACCGTCTTAAAGGAAATAAATTGATATTGATTTTCTATTATGTCTCTAGTGGGTTATGGAATAGAGAAAATCCCACACAGTTTACTGATTCGTTTTGATGCACTGGCTGGGGGAGTAGTTAGCTGATTGCACGATTTCACAATGATTACACACTTAATTTATACAACACAATTTTATTTTAAAATTCTTTGCTACGTATATAACACTGCTTAGCTTTAAGAAACACCACAAACATTAAGAACACAATAATTACATATATCAGAAACAATGCTCCGAATGCACTTCCTTCCCAAACAATGCTATAAGAATTAGTATTACAAAAACTACAATTACAACTAAAAGTTAAATTTGAATCAATACTATTATTTTTCATAATATACTTACAATCCTAGAATTCTGAGAAGCCAAACACCTAAATATGGTTTCATTCCTCAGTAGTACAATTTAATGGGTTGGCCTCAGTAGTACGGTTCAATGGGCTGGCCTCAGCAGTCATAGGACTAAGTCCCCTTCCTTCAGTCCCTTTCAGGTGCTCCGCGGCTTCAGCGTGAACTAAGAGATTCGTGTTCATGGAGAGGGTGGTTCAGGTGATCAGTCTGATCTGGCCTACACTTGCGATTCTTCCTTCGTTGTTCTGCAAGTATAGTCACCTCCAATTTGGGAAAGTAAGTTACAGTTTTTATTGAGTGAGCTGCCGTCTTGGGCCACTCCTACTCAAACCTGTCATTACCCCCAAATTTGGGCTCGGAAATTTCTCAACAGATTCTTTTGCTTAGTAATTAGTTTCTTTTGTTGATCATTTTAATTACTTTGGGGAACTTCCATACCACTGCAAGTGACCTTTTCTTACCAATCTGGTTTGATCTCTCGGAACTCAGGATATTTGCTGAAGGGTCAATTTTCAGGTTCTCTTTGTAAAAGACTTCTAAAGATAAAATTCAAGAGTTAAAACTTTAAGCAAAGTCTGGATCTTTCACACATAGTCCAAAACAATGACCTAGATAAGGAGATAAATCTTATCTTCTTCCTGAAACTGGCTAATGGGCAACCATCACAAACATTCAAACTATTTCATTCAATATGACATATTACTTCATGACTTTCTCTTTTTTTTCTTATTTCTACTACACTGTAATGTGTGGCATAGATAATGTCACTATCTCCCTCTGCTGGTCCTTCTTGCACATTTTCCTATTCCTGGTTTCACCAGTTCACTTAAATTGGTCATTCCATTCCAATGGATATCACAAATAATGCTGGGTCCAACTCCGTCTGATCTGTTTAAGTACCATGATAATACTAGTAATACTACTACTAAAAAGTACTATATCATGTATTCTCCTCTCTAGTTATCCTATCACTTTGTCCTGAGAGCAGTGTTTTTGGGTGCTGTCTATAATCCTTCTATCTACACTAGTGCTCTTGTGAAATCTTTGGGAAATCACAGGATCATAGGGTTTGGAGGGAACCTCAATAGTCATTGAGGCCAACCCCCAAAGTAATAAGGCCAGATAGTACCAGCATGCAAATACAGAGTACTTTAAATACTGTAGCTCAGCCAGGGTGCTGGAGCAAATACTAGGATTCTTAAGCTGCAGGAGCACCCTAGGGTGCCTCAAGATCTTTGAAGGGTATTGCAAGATGTGAGGAGATAAATGCAGGCTCAGGCTTGTCCCTGCCTGGGCACTGCCTCACCCTCACTGTCTGCAAAGAGATGAGCACTGTAATAAGCTGGGTTTTTTTACATTGTATGCCACTCGATTCAGAAAAGTTACGGAGGGGTGCCTTGGTCAAACAAGGAGTGCTTCAAGTCCAAAAAGGTTGAGAACCACAGCTGTAGCTGTAGAATCCCTTATAGTAATATGTATATCCAAATTTTTCTCTATTACTTTACACCAGGATTTCTGGTACAGCAGGGTACTATTCTCTAAGGTTATGTTTTTAATATGCATATTGCCTACCAAAGTTTCTTTATCAAAACACTTCATATGCTGAAACATAAAGATTGCTTTATCATAAGGGTGTCAAACTTATCTGTTTGGGGTCCTGGATGTGACCGAAAACTGTACCCTACTGAGGCTTGAGGTCACTATGGTGGCTGCTCATGGTAGAGCAGCCCCTAGAAAGTGCCACCAGGGCCAAACCCCAGGAAAGGGAAAATCTGGGGTGCTCTAAAACCCCAGCTCCTGCTGCCTTGCAGATTATTCCTTGGCAGAGAACGGCTAGGAGAGCTGACCCCAAAATAAAAGTAAGGGCAGAGCCAGACTGTTGACCAGAGTGGACAGCTACACCTGGCTCCCTCTGGGAAGTTTTCTCTGGTGGATCAGGCAGCTGAGAAGATATGCTTATCTCCCCAGCTGTGAAGGCAGACATCAAGAGCTGTGTGGACAGTGTAGGGCATCAGTTTGGGTGCAGCAGGACCTAATGGCCATCCACTGCATCCAGACATGCCTCCAGATATCTCAACACTGTCATGCCACTGGATTCAGACAGGCCTGGATGAGACAGAGTGATTTTCCCTCACTTAAATCCAGCTCATGCGGAAGTCATGACTAGGGCCTTGAGAAAATTGTGATTTCACGAATTGCATGAATACCATGAAATTAGCCCCACACCGCAATTCTTAAGGGTCATGAGCCTGTGGCAGAAAAATATGCGAAAACGCAGGTTTCCCTTTGCAGGCTGGCAGCATTCCAGCCTGCAAGGGGAAACCCGGGCTTTTGCAGTGTTCCAGCCTGCAAGTGGCTGCTAGGGGCATGCCAGGGCACATGTATAGGGAGCAGGGGGGAGCAGGGTCTGGAGGGACAGGGCTTGGGGATTCTCAGTGGGGGGAGGCAGTCTGTGTATGTCTGTCATAGGCAGTGGAAGGCCATGCCTAACAGGGCTTAGCCCCTCAAAACTTTTTGCAGTGGCCAGCAACAGCAGCAGCACCTGGCAGCACTCAACATACAGCAGCTCCTCCACCACCGTTTACAGCCGCAGCACATGCCAGCCCCGCAACAGCCCCACGGGAGGGAGGAAGGGAGGGGCAGGGCTCAGTGCCTCCCTTCCCCCCCCCCAATAATATTTTTCCCCCATCACTTATGGTGCCTGCCACACATGCGCCAGTAAAGCATCATTTTTCACAGAATATTCATGAAACTACTGGGACCCATTTGCCAAGATCAGTGGTAGCTCCAGGAATATTCTGTGAAAAACAATACTTTACCCATACATGTGCCACAAATTTTCTACAAGAAATCAATGATTTTCTCAGGGCCCTCAGGCCATGGGAAGTGCAGAATGATGGACTGACCACAGACTCAAAGTCTACAAGTTGAATATCTGGATACATCATTGTAGATGACCACAAGGCAAAAATAACACCCAAAAAACTCAATGTCTGCAAATTGAAACAGGCATTTGTTGAAGAACTGTTTAGCCAACTAGTAACAATTGATGTAAACTCCAATAACATCAAGGAAAATTGGACATCCTTCAGAGACTCTGTATACTTGGCTGCATCCAATACCCTCTGTCCCACTGCACACAAACATCAAGATTGGTTTGATGAAAGTGATATTGACATAGGGAGACTACTAAATGAGAAATATCATCTCCATAAGGTCTGTTTAGAAGACAGCACTTCAACATCTAAGAAGGCAGCCTTCAACAACATCAAGAAGATTGTTTAATGCAAACTCAGAGAGATGCAAAACTCATGGATGAGCAACAAGGCAGATGAGATTCAGTCCTATGCAGAAAGGAATGATATAAAGAACTACTATGATGCTCTGAGGATAATTTACCGACCTTGGTCATCAGGAACATCTGCAGTACTGAGTGTTGATAGCACCATACTGCTCATTGACAAAGGAAAGGTATTGCAAAGATGGGCAGAACACTTTATCAACATCCTCAGTCAACAATCATCTATCAGCAAGGAGCAGGGATCCTGATTTTCTCTGATTAAAAAAAAAAATCCCCAATTTTTGGATTTAAAAAAAAGTAACCCAACATCACTTTTTCCCCATGTTTAAAATGAAACACTGCTAATATTTTAATCACAGAAAAATGTGGATTTTGGGTTACTGTTTTTAATCCAAAAATTGGGTTGTTTTTTTTAATCAGAGAAAAACAGGATCCCTGGTGAGGAGGCAATTGATCAACTGCCCTAGGTTGATCAAGGGACATTAACATATCTAAACTGTTGTCAAGTGGCAAAGTACCTGGGGCAGATGCTATACCAGCAGAGGTCTATAAGGCCGGAGGCTTGCACATGACACTGGAATTGATTGACCTCTTCCAGTCAATGTGGACTCAAGGAATTATACCCCAGGAGTATAAAGATGCATCCATCGTCCACTTGTACAAGTGGAAAGGCAATAGACAATCCTACAGTAACCACAGGGACATCTCCTTGCTGTCAATAGCTGGCAAAAACCTCACCAGAGTACTGCTGAATTGTCTTATGCAACACATTGAACAAGGGCTCCTGCCTGAGAGTCAGTGTGGCTTCAGGAAAGGTCAAGGAAACATAGACATGGCGCTCTTTGGAAGATCATGGCAAAATTTGGTTGCCCAGAGAAATTCATTGCAATGGCAATTCCATGATGGCATGCTCGCTCATGTGGATGACAGTGAGTCTTTTGAACCTTTCCCAGTCACCAATGGAGTCTAGCAGAGCTGTTTGTTGGACCCAGCCCTCTTCAGTATGATGTTCTCTGCCATGCTTGCAGATGCCTTTTGTGACTATGACACTGTGATTGACAAGCCAAGGCAGAGGTCAAAAGGAGGACCCCCAATATGAAGAACAGATGGTTGGAAGACAAAGTGAAGGAGATTCAACATCTTGCTGGCATTCACAATATACATGGTTTATTTAGTGCCACCAAATCCATTATGGTCTAAGCAGTTTCATCCTGTGACACCCAGTCACAGACAGTCGTGGAATCCCTCCAACCCTTGGCAAATTGAGGAAATTCATCAAGCAGATGAAGAATGACAAAGCATCTAGACCAGATGAAATTTCTCACCATTCTTCACTTGCTCCATTACAGTATGCGAGCAGTGGTTCTAAGTAATGGATCTATCACAGATCCCTTTGAGGTTAAGATGGAAGATAAGCAAGGCTGCATCATGGCTCCAACATCCTTCTTGATGTTCCTTACTGCAATGCTACATCTGACCACCAGCAAACTTCGAGTCAGAGTGGAGCTAAACTACCAAATGTATGGTAAGCTATTGAATGTCAGCTAACTGAGTCAAAGCTAAGACTACCCTGAACTCAATCATTCAGCTCCAGCATGCTGATGATGCTGTAGTCTGTGCTAACTCCAAAGCAGACCTTCAGGCAATCATCCATGTCTTTACTGAGGCATACAAGAAAATGGGACAGATGCTTAACTTTCAGAAGGCTAAGATCCTCCATCAACAAGCTCTTAATGAGCAATCCCCAAGCTCTGGTAGTTCAGATTTACAGTGAGACTGCAGAACACGGAGTATTTCCCATACCTCAGAAGCCCTTTCCTGCAGAAGGCTGACATTGACAAAGATATCTAGTATCACCTCAAAGGTGCAAGTGCAGCCTTCAGATGCCTGAAGAATCAGATATTCAAAGACTGCAACATCAGATTCAAAACCAAGCTCATGATTTGTCAAGTAGACATGATCCCTACACCTTACTGTATGCAGCTGAGACATGGTCAATGTACAGGAGACACCTCAAATTGATGGAGAAGTACCATCAACGTTTTGTACAGAAGATTTTTCAAATCTAGTGAGAAGTCAAACACACCAACATTAGTGTCCTCTCACAAGCAAACACCACAAGCATCAAGTCAGTGATCATTTGACATCAACTTTGCTGGGCCATCCACATCATCTGGATGTCTGACTCAAGACTCCCGAAGCAAGTTTTACTCTGCCAGCTCAATCAAGGCATACACGCAAAAAGAGGACAGAGAAAGCACTTCAAGAACATCCTCAACTTGGAAAAAAAATGCAACATTAACATCAACTCATGGGACACTATCACGCAAGACTGCCCCAAATGGAAGAAGACTTTGCTTCAAGGAGCTCAGTACTTTGAAACCTCGCAACAAAAACAGGAGATGGAAAAGTAGGAGCAGCAGAAATAGTGCACCATGGACCAAATCAGGAATCCAGAGCCATCCACCCTGCCTGGAAACACTGCCTGAATTGCAACAGAACCCTTCGATCCTGGATTGGTCTGGTCAGCCACCTTCAGCCCCACAAATAAGATAATCAGGGAAGACAATCATCCTCGACTGTAAGGGACTGTCAATGCTGATGAGTTGCTTCTCTTAACAGAGCTCTTATTTCATAGCAATGCATACTTTTTAACTCTAGCTAAAAAAAAATTAACTCAGGTGTGGAAACGTTCACTCACATAAACATCGGTACAGATGTAGCAATGACTTTCAGTGAAGTATTAAATGCACTGTCCAGATGCTTGAGAAGGCCAGTTTTTTATGAATATGAAAGAGATATACACTTAATTCTGACAACAGGACCAAAGAAACAACATATTTTGAGTATTTTTTCCTAATTTGTTGTGTTTCATACATAATACATGATATAGCAAATTAAGGAGGCAAGGAGTTCAGGAGAGTTGGCTGTACTTAAAAAAAAAAAAAAAAAAAAAAAAAAACTTATTGAGAGTGCAGGAAGACTAGCAAGTATGGCAGAAGACTAGCTTGGCTTAGCAAGGAACTCTTTAGTGAGCTAAAACACAAAAAGGAAGCTTACAAGAAGAGGAAAATTGGACAAACTAGGGAGGAGTATAAGAGTATTGATTAGGCATGCATGGACAAAATCAGGAAGGCCAAAGCGAAATTAGAGTTGCAGCTAGCAAGGAACAAGACGGGTAACAAGAAGGGTTTCTACAATATCAGCAACAAGAGGAGAATAATGGAAAGTGTGGGACCTTTACTAAATGGGGGAGGCAACCTAATGACAGAGGATGCAGTAAAGGCTGAAGTACTCAATGCCTTTTTCACCTCAGTCTTCACAGGCAAGGTCAGCTCCCAGACTACGGCACCTGGCAGCTCAGTTTGGGGAGAAGGTGAGCAGCCAACAGTAGCAAAAGAACAGGTTAGGGACTATCCCTATTTCTAAATAGGGACTATTTAGAAAAGCTGGACATATACAAGTCCATGGGGCCAGACATGATGCACCCGAAGATGCTGAAAATGGAGTTGGCCGATGTGATTGCAGAGCTGCTGGCCACCATCTTTGAAAACTCATGGAGATCTGGAAAGGTCCCAGATGATTGGAAAAGGGTGAATATTGTGCCCATATTTAAGAAAGAGAAGAAGGAGGATCCAGGAAACTACAGACCATTCAGCCTCACCTCAATCCCTAGAAAAATCATGGAGCAAGTCCTCAAAGAATCCATTTCTAAGCACTTGGAGGAGAAGAAGGTGATCAGGAACAGTCGGCATGAATTCACCAAGGGCAAGTCATGCCTAACCAACCTGATTGCCTTCTATGATGAGCTGACTGGCTCTGTAGATGTGGGAAGATGAGTGGATGTGATATACCTTGACTTTAGCAAGGCTTTTGATACAATCTTCCACAACATTCTCACAAGCAAGCTAAGGAAGTACAGGTTGGATGGTGGATAGAAGACTGGCTGGATGGTTGGGCTCAGAGGATAGTAGTTAATGACTCAATGTCTAGTTGGCAGCCAGAATCAAGTGGAGTGCCCCAGGGGTTAGTCCCAGGGCCAGTTTTGTTCAATATCTACATCAGTGACCTGGATGATAGGATGGGATGCACTCAGCAAGTTTGCTAATTACACGAAGCTGGGGGGAGTAGTAGACATGCTGGAGGGTAGGGCTACAATTCAGAGAGACCTCAACAAATTGGAAGATTGCACCAAAAGAAATCTCATAGGATTCATTATTGACACATGCAAAGTTCTGCACTTAAGGCAAAACATCCCATGCATCAGTACAGGCTGGGGACTGAGTCACTAAGCAGCAGCTCTGCAGAAAAGAACCCTGAGGTTACAGTGGACAGTAAGCTGAATATATGCCCTTGTTGCCAAGAAGGCTAATGGCATACTGGGCTGCATTAGTAGGTGTGTTGCCAGCAGATCAAGGAAAGTGATTATTCCCCTCTATTCAGCGCTGGTGAGGCCACATCTGGAGTCCAGTTCTGGGCCCACCATTACAGAAAGGATGCAAACAAGATGGAGAGAGTCCAGCAGAGAGCAACAAAAATGGTTATGGGGCTGGGGCACATGACTTCTGAGGAGACAATGAGGGAACTGGGCTTTAGTCTGGAGAAGAGAAGACTGAGGGGGGAATTTAATAGCAGCCTTCAACAACCTGAAGGGTGGTTCCAAAGGGGAGGGAGCTAGACTGTTCTCAGTGGTGGCAGATGACAGAACAAGGAGCAGTAGTATCAAGTTGCAGCAGGGCGAGTTTAGCCAAGTTATTAGGAAAAGCTCTCTCACTAGCAGGGTAGTAAAACATTGGAACAGGTTACCCAGACAGGTTGTGGAATCTCCATCCTTGGAGGTTTTAAGACCTGACTAGACAAAACCTTGGCTGGGATGATCCAAATTGGGAATAGTCCTGCTTTGAGCAGGGAGTTGGACTAGATGACCTCCTGAGGTCCCTTCCAACACTAATTTTTTAAGGTCCAGTCAATGAAATTTGTTTTTGCTTTGAACTTAAACTGAATAATATGGCTATAGGCTCCTAGCATATTAGTAAAGCTTCTAGTTTCATTTTACCTGGAGAAAAATGTGTTATGTTATATGTGGTGATGCACCGTACCATCTGCACCCCCCCTTTTCAAAATCCTAGATCTGCCCATAGACCCACAGACTGGCCTTGCACACTGGATTCACTATGCAAAATCAGTCCCATACAGGGGCTACATGCAGTGCAAACTGGACCCAGCCCTGTGCACCACATACAGTACACATCCTGATCATGGCATCATGTCATACTGTATGTAGTGTGTATACTGGATCTGGACCTGCACATCACGTGCAGCATATACTAGATCCAGTCTCATGTGCTGTGTGCAGTATGTGCACCAGATCCAGGCCTGCATGTGCCACAGACAGCACCACTAATAGGGCTCCACAGGCCAGATTTGGCTCATAAACCCTATCTTTGACACCCCTGTTTTAGCAGATTAGATCAGTAATCCATCTAACCTAATCTCCTGTTTCTTTCAGTGTGTGGTGTGAGATGCCTCAAATGAAGGCACAACAAACTTCACAGTAATCAACTATAGAGTATCAAATCTATAGAGGAAATTACTAACATCTGGAAATATTTCCTGATGCATGAGTTAAAATTTTAACTTAATATAATTGCAGATATTTTCAGGCAATACTTAATTATGCTTCTTAATTCTAATAAGCTCTTGCCCTCAGTGATATAT
>NW_005842794.1:287930-297282 GCF_000455745.1 Alligator sinensis
TCTTTCCCTCAGTGATATATTGACAATAGTGAGTAATTTCTACAGGTTAATCATGTAATATGTGAAAAATCCTTTTATGAGTTTCAGATTTGTTTCCTTTCAATTTTGAATGGGCTTGTGCTAGAAAAGGTAACAGGTTTACCATACCTTTATAATTTATTAGATAGTAAACTGTATTTCTTTATTTCATCTCTTCTCCAATTTAAATCATTCCAGTCTTTCCCGTTTCCCTTATTTAAAAAGTTTAAATAATGATGTACTACTGATTTCTATAATGGAATGATATTTCCAGTATTATTTTCTTACCGTCTCTCTCACCCTTTTTATGTCTGAACTTTTCTGCTTGTTTAGCTGCAAATTTGCATTGAGAAACCATTTTTACTGAGTAGTTTATAATGGGTATGAATAAGTGTTCACAGGACCCTTTGAAGTCCCACCTAACTTGGGCCTGTGTATGTTTATAATATTCTATCAGCAAATGCAGAAGAGAAGGGTCAATCCCAAAATTTATCAATTTCTCCCAAAGTTTACTTCCATCTATACCAGGCTTGTCCAACATGTGGCCCACGAGTGCCATGCGGCCCGCCGAGCCATTTTCTGAGGCCCGAGGTGCTGTGATGGGAAATGAAAGTAGACACTGTTTACTTTCGTTCCCATCCCTTGTCCCTCCCCGAGCCCCTCAGCAGCTTCCTAATGGCTGCTGAAAGGCTGCAGAAGGGACAAGGTTCCTACACGCACTGCGTCAGCTTGACGTTGCCAACGCGGTGCGTGTGGGAAGAGGAGTAGCCATGTGCCGCTTGGGATGGGATGGGATGAGCCCAGCCGGAGCAGCAGGGGCTCAGCTGCACTTTCACCCTACCTGTGCTGGTCAGTCCCAAGTGGCACATGGATCCGCTGCTGCCTTTACTGGCTGGTGCTGACCCAGCTGGGTCTGTCCCATCCAAAGCAGCATGCAGCTGAAGCCGGATTCCCACGTGCTGCTGGGGACGGGAGGAGCTTGGCCAGGTCGGCACCAGCCAGCAGAAGCAGTGGTGGAGCCATGTGCCGCTCAGGACTGACCGGTGCAGGTAGGGGGAAAATGCAGCTCAGCCCCTGCCACTCCAGCTGGGCTTGTCCCATCCCAAGTAGTACATGGCTCCGTCGCCACTTCTTCTGGCTGGTGCAGACCCGGCCAGGCTCTTCCTGTCCCCAGCAGCTCGTGGGAAGCCGGCTTCAGCTGCATGATGCTGTGGATGGGACGGACCCAGCCGGGTCAGCACTGGCCAGGAAAAGTAGCATGCAGCTAAAGCTGGCTTCCCACATGATGCTGGGGATGGGAGGAGCCCAACCGGATCTGCACCGGCCAGCAGATTGGTATAATGTGACAAGCCTATGGCTGGGGAGGGGTCAGGCTCCCTAGATCTGAGACCTGATGTAGACTATGGCACAGAGACTCACTCTGGAACAACGTGCTACTAAACTTGTGTCTGTACCTGCCAGGAACCCAAGTAGCAGGTGGTTGATACCTGGTAAACTCATGTGAGTAAAGACTGCTTATTGCTTTCTGTGTAGCCTTCAAAATGTGTTTATCCTACTAAAATATGCCATACTTTGTGAGAGTCATTGCCTCTGTATGAGAAAGTAGAATCATAGCCACTGAACTAAATTCATTTTGACTTATTTGGTTGACACCTTGGGCTGAGATTTTCAAAGCTGAGTCAAAAGGCCAACTTCCATTAAAATGAATGGGATTTAGAGGGCTCCAAATCTTTTATGGCAACTTCGTAACATGTCTACCTACCCCTTTTTGCAAATCTTAGCCATAGTTTGGAAACTCAGCCAAAGAACATAAGAGCATAAGAAGTGCCATGCTTGGTCAGCCCAATGGTCCATCTAGCTCAGTATCCTGTCCTGAACAGTGGCAGAGGTGGATGCTATAGAGGGAGAGTTTTGAACTGGTTGGACCCATTTCATTGTCACTTCCTGCAACTTCATTCATGTCAAAGGTCACGTGACATCACTTCCTGATGTGATACCGCTTCCTGTGAGGTCTTTGAATATGGCTCGCTGCCCCACTGGGTGATAAAGTGTTCATGATCCAGCCCCACATTCAAAAAGGTTGGACACCCCTGATCTATACTGTCAAAAGCTTTTGACAAGTCTACAAATGCAATATACAGCGCTGATTTGTGCATTTGTGTATACTTATTTCTCAAAAAATGGGCCAGATGGTAGTAGGAACAACAGAGTCCCAGGCCTGGGGCAAATTACTGAGCTTTCCCAGCCCCCAAGCTGTGCTGTGAACATGTGCAAGTCTTCACTAGACCAGGTTAACGCATTTTGGATCCAATTAACCCAAGTTGCTCTAAAGTCACCTCCTGAGATGAACTCTCTTTAGATTATTGTACCAATTTTCAAAAAAGATTTAAAAGATAAGCCAGAATCCTATTGCCCTATAAGTTTGATAGATGTTTTAGCTAAAATTTTTGTGCGCCATTTGTTATATCATCTCATAGCATGAGTAAAAAGGGAAAACATATTACATGACTATCAGACCGGATTTAGGGACGGACATTCCACTATTGAGAACATATTTATTCTTAAATTTGAGAAATAAGTATATGCAAATGCACAAATCAGCACTATATATTGCATTTGTAGACTTGTCAAAAGCTTTTGACAGTATAGATGGAAGTAAACTTTGGGAGAAATTGATAAATTATGGGATTGACCCTTCTCTTTTGCAGTTGCTGATAGAATATTATAAACATACATGGGCCCAAGTTAGGTGGGGCTTGAAAGGGTGAATTTACAGAAAAAATTAACATACAAAAAGGAGATAGACAAGGACGTATTTTGGCCCCTTTGTTATTTAACCTTTATATGAATAACGTTATTGGAAATATTCAGGATATACATTTTCATCCCCCAAAACTATTAGCAACCCCGCTCCCTATTTTAATGTACACAGATGACACTGTTATACTGTCAAGAACTCCTATTGGATTACAGAGAGCAATTAGAACTTTTGAGCATCTTTGTGGACAAAATAACTTAAAGATAAATTATGTTAAATCCAAACTCATGTATTGGGGAAGTTGTTTGATGAAATATCCATGGAATATGGGCAGAACTAAATTTGAAGTTGTCAAAACTTATAGGTATTTGGGTGTGTTATTCACAGCTTCTCCATCATGGAAACATATTCAATCAATTAAAACTAAGGCAGCCCAATCGTGACTATAAAGACATTTTATGAAGCCACAGCAGGATGATCAGTCTGAGCTCCTATATCAGCAAATAAAGCTCTTAGAGCTTATATGGCGCTGAAGTATGGGGTTATGCCACTAGTAATGATGTAGACATGCCTCAGAACATGTTTCTTAGGACTCTTCCTCCCGCAACTCCTACATCTTTTTTGAGAATAGAGAGGGGAATGGATTCTGTTTTAACTAATATTATTATTAGAATTATTATTAGAATGGTGGGATTTTGGTTTAAAATCCTGCCTGTTTTACCATCTTGTCTGCTTAAATTATGGTACATAAAAGATATTAATAATCCCCTTCTCTCCAAATCACCCTGGTTAGCTTTTCTTTCCTGTACTTTTGCACTTTGAGATAGTATCCCATCTCAAGGATAATGAAAGATTTTTCTGCCCCATAGAAAAGGTTCGGGTTTTCCACAGAATATGAGACATTGCCAGGCAAAATGATTTTGCAGTGGCTAGGGCTACTCGTATCACCCCTTTATATACTCTTCGGAAATTAGAGTGCGGGGGGAAAAAGATATTTACAGTTGGATCTCAATAATAAATGGCAATCCTCCTTGACTAGACTCAGGACTGAACAGATGCCCACAGCTGTTCTGGCTGGATATAGATTTTCCATTCCAAGGGCTAAAAGATGTTGCCCAGTCTGTCTAGGAGTTTTGGAAGATATTATCCACTATGTTTTAGAATGTTCTTTATATAATGACATAAGAACCTATATAATATCATTCTTGCAGAAATTGATACGTTTTTCAAACAGAGAGAAATGAATCTGGCTTTTAAAGCAGACAGATCCAAATTTAGTAAACAGTCTTGACATTTTTGCTTATAAGATTGAGGCAATTCGAGTTAAATATCCTTTATCACTGTTATGAGTGATACATTTTAATATTAGATTTGATTTTATTGCCTCAATTCTGGATCTATGTACAACCATATTATAGATTCATGTCTTGATTTACTACTATATTTATATTAATAATGTTTTATGTTGTTGGGCTCTATTTTTAGTATAATATTTGTAGTTCAGTTATTTTGTTTGAACTTATTTGTTTTATGGTCATGTGTGTGTTATGTCGTCTTCAGGAGCATGGCATTCAGTCAGAATTCTTAATAAATTGAACTGAATTGAATTGAACTCTCTTTAGATCGGGCATGCCATTTTGGGGTCAATATAAGCCCTGTGAATGCCTGCACCCTCAGGCACTTAGACAGACCTGACATTAGTTAGGTCAATCTAAATAGAACACTAGTATGTACCCAATGACCAGGGATCCTGGTTTTCCCTGATTAAAAAAAAATAAATCATAAATTCTGATTAAAACTCCAAAATCTGTGATTAAAATGAAAACCCACTATATAGAGAGATATAGATATATATATAGGTATCAGTTGAACACAATGGTTTCTTGATATATTTACCATTTTAAAGCAATTTGGAAGCCTAGCAGTGCCTCAAGTCACTATAATAAAATAAATCTAAATATCTATAAATTTTGGTATTTGATTTGGAGTTTATCTAGGAAAAACCTCACTTCAAAGACATAGCCACCCAGCCCTGCTGGTACCCCTCACCTCTCCCCTCCCCCCAGTCCCCTGCCCCTGCCAGTAGATATATTTACCATTTTAAAGCAATTTGGAAGCCTAGCAGTGCCTCAAGTCACTATAATAAAATAAATCTAAATATCTATAAATTTTGGTATTTGATTTGGAGTTTATCTAGGAAAAACCTCACTTCAAAGACATAGCCACCCAGCCCTGCTGGTACCCCTCACCTCTCCCCTCCCCCCAGTCCCCTGCCCCTGCCAGTACCTCTCACCCACTGGTGCCCCTCACCCCTCCCACAGCTCTTCAGCCCTCACCTCCCACCCAGTGCCCCCTGCCTCCCCCAGGCCTGCCAGAGAGGGCCCCCAGCTGCCAGGGCTATGGAGCCAGGGACCCCGGTCTGCAGTCCCCTGCCCCCCGCAGCAGTGCTCGAGCCCTGGCTGCCGCCTGTGGGAAACAGCAGCTGCTGCAGTGGAGCAGAGCTCAGAGTCTGGCTCCCCTCCCCTGCTGCCTGCCCATTGTGGGCTCGGGGACAAGGGGGTGAGGCTGACTCCCCACCATTGTGCACACCCCCGGGGGAGCAGAGGGCCCATACCCCCCATATCTGTGTGGGGCAGGGGAGGGCATGCAGGTGGGCTGCCTGCTGTGGGCTCAGACTTCCCACCCTGCTGCCTTCCCCTGGGGCCTCTACATCCTAGCGGGTGTGATCTGGTGTTGCAGGGCAGAGCGGAGCTGCTTCTGCCACCATTGCAAACTCTGCGCTGCCCTGGCGAGCATTCCCTGCCAGCACAGCACCAGCAGGGGCAGCAGCATGAGGCCGTGTCCCTCACTGCGGTGGGGTGCCCAAGGGACTCAGTGGCAGGGCAGCGTGGAGCTCTCAGCAGTGGCACGAGCCTCCCCACACGGCCCTGCTCTGCCATGCTGGGTTGCACCCACCAGGCTGCAGAGGCCCCAAGGGAGGGCAGCAGGATAGGGAGCCCAAGCCCACAGCAGGCAGCCTGCACCTGCCCCTGCCTCACACACAGATCTGGGGGGTACAGGTCCCCCTTTCCTCCCTGGAAGTGCATGCAGTGGCAGGGAACCAGCCCATGAGATGAGCTGCCCATAGCCCCATCCTGCTCCCCACTGGGGCCCTGCAGCCACGTATTCTGGCCCCAGGATCCCAAACCCCATGCACCCCCTGGCTGGGCAGCAGTCCCAGCCCCAGTCCTGCCCAACTCCCTCCTTCTCTATGGGGGCCTCCCTCTCCCTCCTCTCCTCCCCCCGACTGACCTAGGAGAGTTGCTCTCCAGGCTGTCTGGCAGCCATGTGTATATACATGCACATGGCGTCCCCTGCCTGAACACCCTTTTCCCACTCCCCCCCAGCCCCTTGCAGGCTGGAACTCTGCCAGTCTACAGAGAGCTCTTTGCAAAAGTGCAACATCCACAGGTTTCTTCGTTAAAATGAAAAATCCATCTTTTCCTCAGGTACAGGGGGAAAATCCACATTTTTCTCCATTTTTCCATGGGAAATGGAAAGCCTATGTTGTGGTAAACACACGCAGCAAACTTTAGGTCAGGTCAGCAGAAGCTTGGTTTATTAGAGAATGCATTCTGGACAGACTCATACACAATTGGAAAATTGTGAAGAGGTCTGACCTCATACAACAGGTGAGGCAAGTTCATATAGAAAATATGACATCATAAGCATAGCAACGACATATACCAATTAGCATTTGCCATGACTTTGTTAGTAATGTGTATGTCTTCAATTTATCTTTGTTAGTAGATTTAAGGGTCTTCTGACCTGTAACCTCAGGGGTCACTTCCCTTTTTGGGCTGACTTAGCAGGCTGGTTTGTGGTTACTTTTGTGCTAAGTTTTTGTTTTTACTAGACTAGGACAGGATGGTCTCAGTCTGTGTTAGTCTGGCAGTTTTGGGTCATGTCCTATTGACTTCCCCATAGCCTAAGCTGAATACATGTTTTTGCACCCTTACACATAATGGAGATTCAACTCCATTTTTCCCTTCTTCCACAATCCCTCCTTTGAGATTTAACAGTCTCACACTTCTATCTCCATTAACTTCTGTAACTCATTATTTATATTTTTCTGGTAGCTGTCGATGCGATTACAAGTTTGTGATACCATTATTTTAGTTTTCTTTAAGATACTAGAAATGCTTTGCTTTGTTTTTTGGACGTTTATGCGGACACAACACAAGATTAGTTGTATAGATATAGATATATAGATATATACATATACACACACACACACATATATCTATATATACACACACACACATATCTATATATACACACACACACATACACACACACACACTTAAGCCTAAAACTAAAATCAGGCACAAGACAGGCATTATTTTCCCGAGCAAGCCTTTGAATACTCCCCAAGCGTCTAGCCAACTGAACCAGTCGGCTGAGGTATTTTTTGGAACAAAGGTTACTTCAGCAGCTTTAGCTGCGTTTACCAGGGCATCATTAACATAACCTTTGACTAGGTCGAAGGAGCTATTAGCATATGTGCAACGTTTTTTACCAATTACAGCACAAGCACTCCCTTCTGAGGCTAGCACATAGTCTAGAGCTAGTTTGTTTTGTATAATTATTTGTTGGAGTCTTTTTTTGATCTTCGGCTAAAGTTTTTATTGCTGTTTCTAGGCTATTTATAGCCTTTTCAGTTTCTATGGCTTCAATTTTAACTACTGCTTGAAGTCGTATAATATATCCCCTACACAAGCCGCAGACAGTGGAAGAAAAGAACATCCAATCAGTGTTCTTACAGCTAAGAGATTTTTATAAGCTTCTAGGGTAGCATGAGCATTCTGAAGTTGATCCTGAGGATCAGGACTTACTTTTTTATTTCTGAGATGACCATGGGGTAGGGACTTTGTTGCTCTTACCGTTGGAGTTAACCAGGCTAAATAGCAAGAGCCAAACCAATTCTTTGGCAACAAATGGTAGGCTTTTGTGCCGCATACTCAATAAGTTTTTTTTAAGGCTCTCCAGGGAGTGTTAGTTGTATGTTTATTAATCCTTTATCTCACATATTTTACAAACCAACCACTGAAGGGGCTAGGACAGCCCAATATATTGGTCTCACAGGAGGTGCCATTTCGAAAGCAGTGTTTTTCTGATAGGGAGCAATCTCACAGGGTGACATTGGGTAAGCGGATTTTGGTACAGTTAATTGAATATTCAGGGCGTGATTTACTGTACAAGGAATATCAATTTATGAAACTTTTACACCATGTTCTGTTACATGTGTGATTGTTTATCTAAATACCTTTGGAAGTGGAATAATGTTTACAACTGCTAACTCCTACTGAATAATTTTGAACTTGGGATTGGTTTCGGACTCAACAAAAATAACCTTGTTCTGGAATTACTTTAAGGTACTCTGCATCATTCTAGGTTTTATTGTTGAGACCCTTAGGATGTGCAGTTAGGTTTATGAAAGTTAAGGGCTGCGGTATTATTAAAAATCCCTCATCATGGGCTCCGGGCATTAGTCCACAAATCTAGCAGTCAGAAGCATTTAAGGCTATAGCTACTCTTTGTAGGAAGTGCAAATAAACATTAGAATAAACTGGCAATGGCAAGGCTAATAGTAATATGAACAGTCTTATTATACGAAACATGTTGGCAGGTATTGTTTGGCTTGCCTCTGCAGGCAATTTTTCAGGTTTTTGTTGTCTATTTGTTCACCTTGACGTTAATAGCATTGATTCAGTTTTAAAGACAGAAAGGACAAAATATTTCAACAACGAATAATACCCACACCAGTAGGACAAATTCTACTACTAACCACACCTAAGAGGGCAACCAAAGTTTCTTCTCGTTTTCTGAGCTTAGGTTGCCTAGAGGGCTGATATTTTCGGCTCTGGGTCTGGGTTGAGGTGGGGATCTTCCAAATGGAAACATTTACGTCTTCTGAGGACGCAGATGATACTTTGGCTCTCCAGCTGATGGAGTCAGTTGGATCAGGGTGTTAGGTTCAGTGAGATTACTATCACTTTTGCTTTGATACTCCTCACTTGCTTGAGTGAGGTCCTGAGGGTCTTTGTCCTTGGCCTCAGGGAAAGGTTCCAATCTTGGTTGGAATACAGTTGCCTCGGGGTCCAATGGTGGTAATACCTTCTTGCAGTGCAAGGCGTGAGTCCACGTCTGATGACCTTGGCAACGAACAGCAGTGTTAGTGGTCAGAAGCACTTGAAAGGGCCCTTTCCATCTGGGTTGGAGTGCGTTTTTCTGTTGATGAACTTTTACGTAGACCCAATCTCTTGGCTCAAGGCTGTGACAAGGAACATCTGGTGGTTGAGGTAAAGCTTCTTGGACTTGTGAATGAACAGACTTAGCATACTTCATTAATGCTCTGCAATAATTTAGCACAGTTTAACAGTTAATTGTAGGTCTGCTTGGTGTGGGGCTACAGGTGGTGTAGTCGGCATTCTCATGGGTCGTGCCATGAGTATTTTCATAGATTCATAGATGTTAGGGTCGGAAGGGACCTCAATAGATCATCGAGTCCGACCCCCTGCATAAGCAGGAAAGAGT
>NW_005842794.1:300153-307736 GCF_000455745.1 Alligator sinensis
TCTGAGAGTTGCCTCAGGAGCCCCGAATCTCTTTCTTCCCCTTGATGTGGGGGTCTGTAGCAGACCCCTACCACCAAATCCCTTTCTCCTTGCCCCCCATGTAGCCTAACCCACAATCCTTCTACCTCCTCATCCTTGGATTCCGTCTTGATGAGGGGTTAATCCATGTTTTCTGTTGATGGTGTTTTTAATGTGCATGAGAGCAATGGGCAGTGCATTAGGCTATTTGAGACTCGTTTCAGCATAGATCTTTGAAATGCGTGTTTTCAAATTTGAGTTTTTACGTTTTACAGCACCACTTGACTGTGGATGATAACTGCAGTGTAGGTGTTGCTGTATGTTGAGTGCTTGGCAGATGTTTTTTACTATCTGTCCTGTGAAATGGGTGCCTCTGTCGCTATCTATTGCAAGGGGCAATCCGAACTTAGGGATGAATTTTTTGAGCAATTTTTTGCTACAGTAATAGAATCAGCATGTACACATGGGTAGGCTTCTACCCATCCAGAGAACATATCAATAATAACAAGAATGTATTCATAAGAACAACACTTTGATTTCATGCAACTACCTATTTGCAAGTTTACAAACTGTCTCCATGGAGGGGGATGGGCTGCAGGTGTCGTTTTTACCCGTTGCCCAATGTTGTGAGCTAAACAGATGGGACAGAAGCTGCAGTACTGTTGTGCCATGGAAGGAAAATTTGGGGCAAATCAATTCTTTTGTACTGCAGCAATCATGCCTCCCTTGCTGGTATGGGCTTCTGAATGAGTCAGACGAGCAAGGTATGGCAAAAGCTCTCTAGGTGCTACCAGGCGGCCATCTGGGGAGTGCCACAGAGAGTCAGGGTGCAGTGAACACCCTGCTCTTAACCAGTCATGTTTTTCCTTTTTTGTGGCCTGATCTTGAAGAAAGGCTAGGTTTGAGAGACTAGCCAGAGGAGACTGGTTTGCTGAAAAATAAACAAAAACAGAGTTAGGAGCCTGCGGGCCAGAAAAGGCCGCATTTCTGGCAGAACAATCTGCCAGATCATTTCCTCGTGTGACATCATCAAAAGGTTTTTCATGAGCTTTACATTTAACAATGGCAATAGCAGAGGGCAATTGAACAGCTTCCAAAAGTTCTTTGACATAACAACCATGACTGATTTGGGCTCCTGATGAAGTGAGGAATCCTCTTTGTTTCCAAATTTGTCCAAAATCATGAACAACACCAAATGCATACTTAGAGTCAGTATAAATGGTTGTGATCTGATTTTGTGCAAGGATGCAGGCACGTATTAAAGCAACGAGTTCAGCAACTGGAGCAGAACAAGCTTGAGGTAAAGAATGGGCTTCTAAAACAGCATACTGAGTGCATACTGCATATTCTGCAACCAATTTGCCTGCATCATTTCTAAGACAGGAACTATCTACAAACAGAACAAGGTCAGAGTCTGGGATAGGAATGTATCAGAGTTTGGTATAGGAATGTCCTTAAGGTTAGTTTGAGGGGTTAACAATTGAGTTGTGACAGATAGGCAATTATGAGGTTTATCATCAGAGGCAATTGGCAGAAGTGATGCCGGATCTAGAATTGAACAGCGATTTAAGGTTACATTTGCAGCTGACAGCAAAAGTTTCTCATATTTAGTAAGACGGGAATTGGAAATATGCTGAGTCTTGCCCTTCAGAAGAAGAGTCATTACAGCATGAGGAACTGCAACGGTTAAAGAGTGTCTTAGAACTAGAGTATCGGCTTTTTTAACCAATAAAGCGGCAGCAGCTACTGAACGGAGGCAAGGGGGAAATCCCATAGCCACAGGATCAAGGGCAGAACTATAATATGCAATTGGGCGATGCTTCTCACCATGCAGCTGAGTAAGTGCTCCTAAAGCGATTTTTTCTCATTCATGACCAAACAAAGTAAAAGGTTTCCTGTAATTAGGGAGTCCAAGAGCAGGAGCAATAGTGAGGGCTAGTGGGGGCTGCAAATGCTTGCTCAGTTTCAGGAGTCCAAGGTAGAGGTTCTGGAGTGGTATCACGGGTAAATAATTGCAAGGGTTTTGTGAGAGCAGCATAACTCGGGATCTACTGTTTACAATACCTTATTGCACCTAGGAATCCCCTCATTTGTTTTTTAGTCATAGGTTTGGGAATGCCAAGGATAGCTTCAATTCTACTAGAGGAAAGATGACGTTCTCCTGATGAAATATTATGCCCCAAATAGTGTACTTTAGGCTTACAAAGCTGTAGTTTAGATTTTGAGGCCTTGTGGCCCTTCTGAGCTAAGGCCGTAAGGAGTATTAAAGTATTTTGCCTGCAGGCTTCTGAAGTGAGTGAGGCTAACAGCAGATCATTAACATACTGAACAAGGGTGGACCCCTCTATGAATGTGATAGGATTTAAATCTTTTTTTTAGGATCTGGGAAAACAGAGTGGAAGATTCTGTATATCCCTGAGGGAGTCTTATCAAGGTCTCCAATATACCTAGACAAGTAAATGCAAACATATACTGGCTATCCTTATGAACGGGGATAGAGTAAAAAGCAGAACAAAGGTCTACTACTGTAAAATAAGCAGCGTCAGAGGGGATACAAGAAAGAATAGTAGCAGGGTTAGGGACCACAGGGAAAGTGGGTAAAACAGCAGCATTTACAGCTCGGTCTTGTACAAAACGATACGTATCTTTACCAGGTTTTTTAACAGGTAGGATAGGTGTGTTGTAAGGGGAGCATGTTGGGACAATAATCCCTTGCTCAAGGAGTGAGGAAATGACAGGCTTAATTCCTTCCTTAGCCTCTTTTGATATAGAGTACTGCGGGACATGAGGAAGTGGCTTGGCAGGGTTTAAAGTAATATGCACTGGTTCAGCACTCAGCATATGCCCCACTTCATTCGCATCGGTGGACCACAGCTGTGGAAGTACCCGTGCCAACAGTTCCTCTTGCAAGAAGGAAGTGTCGGGATCAGAGTACTCCTGAGGGGGGAAGGCCACAAGCTCGGTTTCCCTATGTTCCGGTACTTCAAGGTAAACACCCTCTGGGTTACAATAAATCACGCATCCCAGTTTACACAGCAAATCCTTCCCAAGAAGGTTGACAGGAGCACAGGAACTAAGAAGAAAGGCATGATTCTCAGACAAAGGGATAAGAGAGACAGATACAGGTTCAGAGACGGGATGTAGGATAGGTTGTCCACTTATACCAACTGCATTTACAGTTTCAGGAGAATGAGGAAGAAAAAGAAATTCAGTAGTTTACAAGTATTTATCTTGGTCTAGTCTGCACTCTTCGGGCAGACTAATTGCCTGATCCAAAGCTTTTCTTTTGTCAATAAAGTCCTGACTAGTTCTTGGGTCTTCATTTGGCTATGAACAAGAAGTATAAAGGCGCATCTTGGTTTTTTTGGGCAAAATGGCTTATAAAAGTTGGTCTATATCTGCCCATGTTGGATTATAACAGGTTATAACAATTGGTAATTCTTTTTGAAATTTTTCTGGATCCTCTCTGATTTTAGGGAATTTCTGGGTTAAATTGTAAAGATCACCTGGAGTCCAGGGTGCATGCACAGTAACGATACCACCTCGTCCTTGTTGATCAACACCTGGCATTTGCCGCAGTGGATATACTTGAGCACTACTGAACTGGAGATTTATGGCACATGGCTGCCTTGTGACTAACGGGGTGGTGGGGTCCGGGCTAGGAGGTTCGTAAGGTGGATTTATGAATAAATCATTAGGTTGTGTTGCAGCTTGGTGTTGAGCTGGCTGTTGTGGTGGGGTTTTCATGAGAGCGGGATTGGAGCACAAATCAAGAATGTCTTCTGCTGGCTCCGGTGGAGGGGGCGCCCCAGGCAAAGCTGGATACAACAGAGCGATGGCCAGCATATAATTTGGGGGAGCAGCCAATTCCTCCCTAACAGCTCTTAATTGCTGTTTCAATTTTTTTTGAGAATCTTTTAGACTTCGATTTTGAGATTCAGAGCTTCTTTTAGACATCTCTTCATACCAATTAAAAAAAAACAAAAACAAAACAAAACATGCCACTGACTTTGTGACGTCTTAGATCTCCGGAACTCTAAAGCCCCCTGTAAGTGCACTACTTTATCTTGATCAAATGTTCCTTCCTGTGGAGATTGCTTCCCGGGATCATCCCTAGTATACCGGTTCCACTTATTCAGATACTTGCAAGTCTCGGGAGAATAGTGTGTATACATAAAGTATGCCGGAGTCCCCTTAGGGGGGACAGGAACTAGTTTCGACTGACCTATTCCCATTTTCAATCAATCACACAGGAAGACGTAGGAAAGGCTTATTTAGGACGTCCGGGCTGCTCAGTGCCTTGCCCCGCGGTTTTTTACCGCCCAGACAAAAGGCTACTGACCCAACACCAGCTCATACAGTGGAAGCAGGGAGGGAAACACAAAAGGGATCCTTTCATTTCTGCTTTTTGGCAGAAGCTACTGGGACAAGGGGTTTGGAAAGACAAAATCACTCAGACACCTGTCCACTGGGTCACAAGGTTTCAGCTGGGCCCCCTTGCTTTTGACGCTACTTTATCAGGCAGAATCAGGGCGGCTAGACCCAGCCTTAGTCCCAGACCTGGTCAGTGGCTCATTTTTCTGAATACACACACACACACACACACACACACACACACACACACACACACATTCAGTCAGCCCGACGCCTTCCCCACACCGCCTTTAATTAATTGACTACAAGCCCGATGTGCTGTTGGATGAAGGTGCTTTAAACAGTTTCTCCCCAAATAGAACGTTCGTTACCAGACACAAAAATAGGATCCTTTACCAGACAAAAATTCTAGCCGGCAGTAAGGTTCTAAACTGACCTGTATTCAATAAGGTTCGGATCCAGTCACCACGGTCAAGTCAGGAGCCTACAGGCAGCCTTCCTTCGAAACCCCATTAGAGATTTTAAATTAGGTCTCTCACCTCTTAAGTTTGGTGCCACAGGGTTTGGGGGAAGCAGTCTGCAGTCCTCCTTCCTCAATCCGTGTCGTGGATCCAAGTCACAGCACCAGGAACTTGTTGTAGTAAACACGCGCAGCAAACTTTAGGTCAGGTCAGCAGAAGCTTGGTTTATTAGAGAATGCATTCTGGACAGACATACACAATTGGAAAATTTTGAAGAGGTCTGACCTCATACAACAGGTGAGGCAAGTTCATATAGAAAATATGACATCATAAGCATAGCAACGACATATACCAATTAGCATTTGCCATGACTTTGTTAGTAATGTGTATGTCTTCAATTTATCTTTGTTAGTAGATTTAAGGGTCTTCTGACCTGTAACCTCAGGGGTCACTTCCCTTTTTGGGCTGACTTAGCAGGCTGGTTTGTGGTTACTTTTGTGCTAAGTTTTTGTTTTTACTAGACTAGGACAGGATGGTCTCAGTCTGTGTTAGTCTGGCAGTTTTGGGTCATGTCCTTTTGACTTCCCCATAGCCTAAGCTGAATACATGTTTTTGCACCCTTACACATAATGGAGATTCAACTCCATTTTTCCCTTCTTCCACAACTAGATCCTTGCCAATGATGCCAAGGGAATTGGAGTTAGTGATTATTTTAAAGGGGAAAGTCCTGAGGTACTGTACTTCTCCTGATTTAAAAAGAGCTATGACAATGGACAACAAAAGAATAGCCCCAGAATGTGTAAGTGTAATCAAATTATTCCTTACAAGGTACATTACCTTGTAATTATTATTAGTGAATTTCTTCTACTACCATGCTGCCTACTCGCCTAGTTTTGCAAGGTCCTTCTGAATTTCTTCATAGTCATTTTTATTTTTTCATTTTCATTTTCTCTCTTTCTTTTTTTATTTATTTATTTCATTTTCAAATCGGGAGTCCCCTGTGGCTCAGTGGTAGAATCCTTGTCTCTCACACAGGAGACCTGGGTTTGATTCCCAGACACTTATACAACTACAGCCATGGAGGCATCAAACATCTGGTCTTTGGATTCTGTCTCAGTGCTTCTAAAGGGAGAATGAAAGGTCTGGGCAGCCTCCACTTCTCCGAAAATTCCTACCCAGGCATATGCATCGAAGGTCTGGGTGGCCCTCATGCATATACCATGATCCAGGAAGATTGACAGCTACCACAAATTTTCAATTATCAGTACAGGAATCAGTCCTAACTCAGAACCTGTGGAACACTTACTGTTAAACTTTTGCCATGTATAAAAATGACAATTTGTTCCTGCATTTTGATTTCTTTTATCCTGCCACTCTAGTTTGTCCCTGTTTCACAAGTTGTTCTAGTACTACATTACTTCTCCAAGGTCTGTAATTCCCAAGATCATCCTAGTGTCCGTTAGCATTTGCATTCAACATTTGTCCCCCCCCAGTATAACAGAAGAGTTTCTGCTGAGAGGTTGCACATTTTTGTTAACAGCTCAGCCACTTCATTTTTAATTGCATTCAAGTCTCTTGAATGAATACCATCTGTTTCTCTTTAATGTATTTTTTGTTCCAATACTTCCTTTTTCTGACACTTCAGTCTCTAACATTGCTTTATTTTTTTTCTGAATACAATAGGTCTTGGGTAGATATTGCCTCAGCATTTTCGATGCTGAAAGCTGCAACATCCTTACTGTGTACTTCATCATTCCTTTAATCACCTCACAGTCCAGCAGTCTCATTATTTTCTTCTAGATTTACTATTTTGGATATATTAAATATTTCTTCTACATTCTCACCATTATTCCCCATCTCAGGGGTGGGCAAAACATGGCCTATGGGTCAGATTCAGCCCACAAATTGATTGTATTTGGCCTGCAGCTGTCCCCACAGCACTTTGTAGGGGGTTAAGCCGCATCCACTCTCACCCAGGGGAGCTCGTACTGCACTCCCACCTGCACCTACCCTGCATCTGCTGATGGCACCACCCCTGACCCTACCCCCAGCCAGTGTACACAGATTCCCAGGGGGACTTCTTTTGCTGCTCATGCAGCTGTCAGGTACTGCTCAGCTCCGCCACTCCCCCCCCCCCCCCCCCAGTTGCTCTTCCTCTTGCCCCTGCTGTGCTGTTTGGGGGGTGAGGTGGGAGCTGCAGCCAGAAGGCTCCTGCCCCAACACATGCGGCTTCAGCTCTTAGCCACCTTCCACCCCCTGTGTCTACCTGGCATGATGAGCAGCCACCTGCAGGTAGCTGAATGAGCTGAAGCCCTACACACTGGGGCAGGAGCTTCCTAGCTGCAACTTCCCCCTCACCTGCAGCAGTGGAACAAGGCTAGGAGGAGGAGCCACCGAGGGGGGCACCGAGAAGTACCCAGGCAGCTGCAGCAGCCACCCTGTGCACGCTGGCCAGGGCTGGGGCCAGGTGGGTGCCATCAACAGGAGCAGGGTGGATGCAGGTGGGGGTGCAGCATGGCTGCCCTGGGCAGAAGCAGGCAGGGCTTGGCCCCATGTAGAATATCATGAGTATAGCCACGAGCTAGATTGTGGGGGGAGGGGGGGAGGAATCCACTTACACCTGCACTGCACTACCTGGGCAAGTTTGCTGCACAAGCCCTCTGCCTCCCACCCCATCCAGATGTCTCCTGGGGCCTAGCAATGCCCCCCACCCCGCCACCCCCACCATCA